>NC_046161.1:109440778-109525778 GCF_011064425.1 Rattus rattus
TCGAGGGAGGGAGAGTCTGGAGGCTGGGGACTCTGGCAAGAAACCCTAAACAGTGCAGGTAGGAAGGTTCAGGCAACGGCTGGGTTAGGGTCAGACAGTGTGGTGAGATCGCTTGCTGTTTCTATAAACTCCTCCGAGTTAACAGTAGCATCTGCTGTCCTCCCGTGGCGCCGGTTTTTACTGGATGGAGAACAGTGCAGCATTCCCTGGTTGCTGACAACGTCTATTCTTGTGCTCCGCGATGCTCTAATTATGTTTGACAATCACCACACACCATTATCCCAGTGGCAGCCAGTTGCGGATCCGCAGCTTCATCAGAAGTCAAACAAAAGCGAGGACGCAGGTAATTATGTAGCACGATACTGTTATTATTTGTAAGTCAGGGGATGTGTAGGTTGAATACAGTTGTGGCTTCCTACCCCACAAGCTGCTCCTGTGTCTCCTTTTGATTCAATTGTAAGGACTCTCAGCCCATGATTTAATTACAAAATAACCCAAGACAGGAATGGTTCAGAGGAATAAAGATGCTAATATTAGACTGGAATCGGGGAGGTGACACCTGTTTATCATGGATTTTTAAAAACTTAGAAAAGTGAGAATTCTGTAGTAAGCCCATGAGCCCATCAGTCTGTGTCTATAATCAGTATCACACATCTGAGCATATTTCAAGTACAGCCACCCCACATTTTATCCTTAATCATTAGCCCGGGTTATTTTCAAGTCAGTCTTAGGTATCATTTTTATTTCCCCTACATATACTTCAAAATAGATTTTTAATAGACAACTTTGGGACTGGAAAGATGGTTTGGGGGTGGAGATCATTCAGTGTTTTTGTGGAGGGCCAGATGTTGGTTCCCAGTACTCATGGCAGGAGGCTCAGAACCACCTGCTGGCAACTCCAACTACAAGGAATTTAACAAACTTCTACCTTAGGCACCCACACAGAGATGTACATACATATATGCAGACACACATACATGGAAATTTAAAGTAAAAGATAAAATATAAGAGAACATTTTATTAGTGTATATGATACAAAGCACTGGGTTTGAGTTTTCATTGACATTTTTATACTTGTGTGTAATGTCACCTTTCTGTTACCATTTCTTTTATACCCAGGTGTAATATCACTCTTCTGTTACCATCTTGTATCTCCAGTCTCTCTCCCATTGCATCTTCTATGTCTGTAATAGTCTTCCTTTAACTTCCATAGCCTTTACATTTTTTTACATGTATTTAATTAGTTGGTGTGTGTGGTGGGTAGAACTCATGTGGGAGTCAGGAGACAACTTTCAGGTTCAGTTCTCTATGGCATGATGGCATGTGGGACCTAGAGATCAAACAAACCCAGATCATCAGGCTTGGTCACCTGTGCCTTTACCACTGAACATTCTTGCTGGCCTTTATCTCCCCTTCTTCAGCTTCTTTGGCAGAGCTAATATACATCTTAGCTAAAATAGAGAGTTAATTTTAGCTGACTTATTTTGTTTAACATGATGATTTTTACTTTCAGCCATTTTCCCCTGCAAAGAAAGAATTTCACTCATCTTTATGGCAGAGAAAAACCTAGGCACTGTGCATAAGTTAATGATCTTCCTTGTAGTAGGAAAGATGGCTACTTGTAAAACAACTGCAATCCTTTTAAGGCTTAGAAGGAAGTGATGCACCTGTTGCTCTGGCCTTCTCTGCTGTTGCTGCCGAGACTGGATGACTTCCCCAAATTTCTACTGCGATACACAGAGATTGATAGGAAGAGTTTTATCTTAACTTCATTTCAGAGATTTCTCTATAAAATCCAATTTCCCCACCCCATATGTGTTCATGTGGTTATATGCATATGTATGTAAAAATGTACACCTTGTGTGTGTGTGTGTGTGTGTGTGTGTGTGTGTTGTGGGGTGTATATAGGCATATGTGAAGGCCTGAGGTCAACATTGGGTGCCTTTCCAGGTTTCTCCTCTACCTTACTATTTGAGATGGGATCTCTCAGTGATCAGCTAGTCTGGCCAGCCTGTGAAGCCAAGGAGCCTCATCTGTCTCTACCTCCCATGCTGGGATCACAGAGTCATGCCTCGGTACCTAACCTTTACATGGGTGCCGGAGATCTAAATTAAATCTTCATGCCTGCACAGCAGACACTTAACCAACTGAGCCAAGCCACCAGCCCTGACACTTAATTTTTCCACTAGTGAAGAAGCTATTGCTTTGTGACATTTACAGCCCCTAAATCTCCAGCAGCTCTGGCTTTGCCCTTTCATATACCCTTCTCTTAATCTGGACCTCTGCTCACACCTACTTCAAGTTCTAGGCAAAATGGGGCTGGACCTGGGTGGGTGCCAGCCACCTGAAAAGATCTTCTAAGGCCAAGGAGGTTGGGGTCTTGCAAACCATGACAAGACCCTACTGAAAGCTTGTGCTGGGAATGGGTAGATATGATGATATGGCCCGCTGTTCCTGTCAGGAGGGAGGGGGGCTCAGTAGCTCACAATGCTAGCACAACCCTGCTTTACTTCCCTTCAGCTCTCTATCTGGGCCTCTCCTCACTTTCCTCACTCAGCGGCGCGCTGTGGGTGTGACTTTTGCTCTCATAAACCACAGTGCCATCTGCTCCTGCCTTCTCCCCTTTGATGTCATTCTACAGATGGCAAGGACGGGATGGAGGTGGCACTCAGTTGAGTATGACACTCTGGGTGCATCAAGCCTGCCGTGCACCAGTGCTGCTGAAACCAGTTTAGCCCAGTTTGAGCATAATAATACAGATCACATCTTGACCTAGTCTCCGGGACCCCAATGGAAGATTTTGGGAGTGCACGCACCTACTTTAAAGCAAACACTTAGGACATGAGCGTGGACACACATGATGGATTGAAAGGTATTCTGGAAGATTTTGAAGAGATGATGACAGCTTGCCAATAATAACCTACCAAGGTCCCAAAATACAGTGGGTAATTCAAACAATGGGAAAGTCTTACCAGTGTGCTCGTTAATTTGACCATGTGTCAGCGTGAATTAGTCAACAGCTACAGCCAATGCAGGAAGGAGGAAAAATTAATATTCACCAGGCTCTTGTGAACACTCCTGTTGTCAAGGTCAATCAGTTTGCCTCAAGCACGAAATCCCCCTCTTATTAAGGGCACTAGTGCCCTTCAGTAAATGGGAACGTGCGTTTCAGAGGTGTTTGATTTCCATGAACTAACATATAGAGAAATCCAGGCTTCCCCTGCATTTTGCGGGATTTAAACATGAACCTTTATTTAGCCCGATGAGTGATGCTTCATGGAGGAACAGTAGTTAGAAATGAAATTCACGTCAATGCAGTCCATAATATTCTCAGCTGCCCTGAAACTTTCATTCTTAACACAAGCACTCTATTCAAGTCCCTCCGAAGTCATCGTCGCCAGGAACTTGCGATACACTAAAAACCGATCTTTTAAATTTTTGTTTGCCTTGTATTCAAAATTTGATCGTCCATAAGTGGATTATAGATTGGAAAGCCTTACGGAAGGTCTGTGTCTCTAGGGTTCCCATAGCTATCACACCAACCAGAAAAGGGTATTTTCTTACGGTAGATAAAAAGATAACTTACGGATCTGTCCTGCTGCCGCACATTCCAGCCTTACAGTAGTCTCACTCCTCAGCTGGGGTCCGCAGGCCCACAGATGGCATGAGCGGTGCTTCTGGAGAATTGGTCTCATTTAATTGTCTATGAGGGGAGAGACGATAAACCTATAGCTGTGCTAGAAATGCCAGACGGTTTGACTGAAGCCTTGCTTTAGCTTCTCCGCTTTGCAGCCCACAGTTGCCTTGTCCATCAGCCACGGCAAATATCGAATTAATATTTAAGTCAATTAGAATGAAACTGAACTGAAAATTCAGCTTATCCGACACACCGCTGTGTAGCTAGTTGAGTGTGCTGTATTCCACAGAGCCAAGAGAGAGTGTTTCTGTCCTCTCGGCATATTTAACTGGTGAATACTTATCTAACTAATGTAGAAACTGGAGAGATGGCTCAGCAGTTAGGAGTATGTACTCCCTAGCAAAGGACCCAAGTCCCGTTCTCAGCAACAGCGTTAGGCTCTTGTCACAATCACAAGAGCATCTGTTCTTCAGTGGCTTCCCTGGAGATTTTTTTTTGTTTGTCTCAAATAAGTAAATAAAATTATCTTTGACCACTTTTCTTCAAAAGCAATCCTCGAACAAAAACATAACAATAAATAAACAAAAGAAAAAGCTTTTATCAATGAACCTAGATGTTTGACTTGAATAAAGTAGGGATACAAAAGGAGATGGTGAAATTGTGATAATGTATCAGTCATGACTCAGTGACTGTGCGAGTGTGTGTGTGCACATCCATGTGCATGATACATGCATGTGTGTGTGCTCATGGTGTGTGCATATATTAGTGTGCTCATGGTATGTGCGTGTGTGTGTGCATGTGTATATATGTATGTGTCTGTTTGCTCATGATGTGTGTGTGTGCATGTACATATGTGTGTGCATGCATATGTGTGCTCATGGTGTGCATATGTGTGTGTGCTCATGGTGTGTGTTTGCATGCATGCCTGTGTGCATATGCTCAGGGTGGGAGCACACATTCACATATGAAAGATAGACTAGCGGTTGGCATACACTGCATATATTTTTATGTGGCTTCCTAAACTTTTATCACTCCTGATATCTGTTCACTGGAGAATTTTTATGTGACCCTGGATATATATATATATATATATATATATATATATATATATATATATCCTGGATATATAATATATATTTTATATATACATATGTATTATATATGTGTGTGTGTATAATAGGCATTAAATAAAACATTAACCAATAAGCTATAAGTACACCCTTCATAGTGCAAGGTGCTTGAGTGTTAACATTCAGAACAGAGACCACACGAAGTAGTCTAAGGCACACAGGTGAGCATACCGTGGATTCATTGTATGTGATTTATTTTTAACTGAGTTTGCTTCTTGCACACTCAGAAACCATTTCCTGTTGTCACACTTCTCAGGGTCCCACCTTTTGGTCACAGGATGCCAGTATGTACCACTCAGTGTGTACCACTCAGTCTGTAGAACAGAGAAATGGCTTCAGAGTTAGAGGTATGTTCTGAAAGCGGGGGTCACTACTCTTCACTGTGTTTCATGGTTGCCTTGTGCACTTTGTTCAAGGAGGGAAGTGGGTCAGCAAACATGAGAGTGTGGATTGGGAACTCCAGGTTCGTGGACAGATAGAGAAAGGAGGCAGAGTGTGAAAACAGCGGCCCCAGGACGTGAATGGAGGGGGGAGAGAACTCGTGTGCTGTAGCAGGTGTGCATTTACATGATTGATTAATTAATTAACTAATTAATTACAATCCATGAAGAATTAAAAAAGAAGTAGTGATCTAATAGTTGATTGGTGACGAAACGTGGAGAAAACAGTGTGAAGTCAGCTTAAATGTCAACTCAACACAATTTAGAGTCACCTCAAAAGAAAGTCCCAGTGAGGGACTGCAGCACACGATGGGTGATGGGTGGCTCCATTCTTAAGGCAGGGCCCTGAACTCTGCGAGTGCAAGAACCACGCTGAGCACAGCAAGTGCGCGTGCACACACTCATTCCTCTACCTTTGAGTGTGAGTGTGACAGGGCCAGCTGCCCGTGGCCCTGCTGTCCCTGTGCATTCGCTGCCCTGATGGACTGTGACCAGAAAGTGTGAAGCTGCACTAATCCCTTTCTTTCCCAAGTCACTTATGCCAGGGTATTCATCACACCAGAAACCAGAGCACATGGTAAGAAGGAAACGTAAGAGGTTTCCTCCAACTAAGCTATGCCTAATGACACAATGTCTCAGAAAATATAGGCTGAGACGTATATGGAATTTTTTTGAGTGTTGGGGATGTGGAAAGACTTAAGAAAGATGGGTTATAGTTAAGAAAACAGGAATTTTGGGGTGTGGGGGGTGGGATTGAGCTTCTCAACAGCAACTGTATCTGCTTTCTGGAGAAATGCAGAGACAACATTGTAACTACAGACAGGGTCTTACTATGTATCTCTGGCTTCCTTCAAACCCACAATCCATCTCTTCAGCCTTCTGAGTGATGAGATTACAGCTGTACACTACAGCTTGCTGAGAATGGTCTCTCTCCCTCCCTCCCTCCCCCCTCAATATAATTCTCTTAATACTTGAGAATTTATATCTCTTTCCAGATCCACCCCCACCTGCTCACCCCTTCCCAACTCTTTGTCCTCTTTTGGTTTCTGTTTTTTTAATAATCCACCGAGGTTGGTTTGTGCTGACCATATACTCCAAGATATGGGGTCATCCACTGGAGTGTGCTCAACATTCCAGGGGCCATATCATTAAAAAAAAAAGGGGGTCTCTTCCTCTACCAGAAGCCTTCAACTGCCAGTAGTTCTCCAACTAAAGGCTTTTATGTGATTTTTAGATATTGATCAAATATCAGAGATGATATCCAGGAAGGCATGCCTTCCCATGGCAAATGCATACAAGTGCCTATAGTCGTCTTAGAAGCCATTTAGCATGCTGTGATAGCTGCAATGGCCAGTCAGTAAAGTCGGGTTGTCAGTCATGAGAACCTGAGTTGGATCCTAGCACCCATGGGACAAAGCAAAAGAAAAGGCTGTGGGTGGCAGTGTACTCTTGTGGATCCTTGGGGCTTGCTAACCAGACAGCCTTGCTGAATCTGTGAGTCCAGGTTCCAGTGAGAGAGACCTTGTCTTTAAGGTGTGACCAAGGAGATGGCTCAACTGTTAAGCATGTACCATGTAAGCAGCACACATGACAAGTGTTCCAGTCCCCACATCAACGCCCAGTGAGTGGGTCACACACCAGTGCTCAGTGAGCGTGTCAGTGCATGGGCAATTCCAGAGCTCAGAAAGTGGGCTGCTTCTGTGGCTACAGAGCAGGCTGAGCACACTGGCTGGCTAGATTCAGCAGGTTTTGGGAGATTCCTTAGATTCATTGAGAAGCTGCCTCAATGGACACAGTAGGAAGCAATTGAGGAAGATTCCCAGTGTCAACCTCAGGCGTCTATACACATGGGCACACACAAGCACCCTCCCCCATACATGCAATCCCATACACACACACTTAAAAACAAAAACAAAAAAAAAAACAAAAACAGATGGCTTTTGAGGAACAATACCCAAGATTGGCCTGTAGTCTCCACATGCACCCACCCATACACCTGTGCAATTATACAGACATGAACATGTATGTGTGTGTGCGCGTACACACACACACACACACACACACACACACACACAGAGTAGTGTCTTACTTCTATAGTTTATCTCAAAGCCTTTTAGGACTCCTTGATATCTAAAATTAATTTTACACAATCTATTATAGAAATGGAGACAAGAGATGGCCCAGCTGTTAAGAGCCCTGTTGCTCCTGCAGAGAAGTCAGGTTCCGTTCCCAGACATGGTGGCCCACAACCATTCATAACTCCAGTTCCGAGGTGTCTGACACCTTCTGACCTCCATGGACCAGGTATGAACATGGTACATACAGGTACATGCAGGCAAAACATTCATATGAATACAAATAAATCTAATTTTTTTAAAAAAAATTGAAGACCTCTTTCCATGAAAACATCACATATAATTTAATATCCAAACTTCTAGTTTTCAGAATAAATGCATTCATTCATAAGTAGGGGTTTTGTACCCCAGTGTGAGTCAACTAAAATTATAGGTCATAAAATTAGTAAGATATATGGATACATAGTAGGATATAAGGTATAAAATGTAGTGGATAATTATCTGTGCCTTTTTCATCACGGAATTAGAGATATCAAAGTATGTACTTCTGCCATTGATATACTGCAATGAGCGTGTCTCTTTAAAAAGCAGCTAAAGCCACTCTTCAAATCTTATCCCCAGAATTCACAGCAAAGGGTCCTGCAGTCATTAGGCAAGCAGAGAAAGTAACCTAATTGACTGCCAGGGATACCTTTTCACGTCTAACTTGTTAAAGATGTTAATGCCAGCCAAGCCTAGCATCTTGACCGTGACATTTTAGTATGTCAATGGTTATATAAAAATTCTAAAAACTCTCTTCCTTTAAAATAAAAGATAGCTTTTCTGGGAATTGAGATTTACTCAGAGGGGGAACTCCAAATGTATTATGGCTGAAATTTTGAAAGACCCATGTTTCCCACTTTTCTGCCATTAGAGAACTAGGAATGCCTTGGGTTACAGTACTCTTACAGAGAGTAAACCTAGGGCTGCGATTATAGCTCAGTGGTTGGCCACCACTTGGCTAGCACGCACAGGGTGCGAAAGGGCCAGAATTCAATTCCTAGGAGAAGAGAGAGGGAGAGGGAGGGAGGGGGAGGGAAGGAGAGAGGAAGTGAAGGAGAAAGGGAGGGGGGAGGGAGGGAAGGTATGGGGAGGGAAGGAGGGAGGAAAGGAGAGAGAGGGAGAGGGAGGGAGGGGGAGGGAAGGAGAGAGGAAGTGAAGGAGAAAGGGAGGGAAGGAGGGAGGGAAGGTATGGGGAGGGAAGGAGGGAGGAAGTGAAGGAGAAAGGGAGGGGAGGAGGGAGGGAAGGAGAGAGAGGGAGAGGAGGAGGGAGGGGAGGGAAGGAGAGAAGAAGGGAAGGAGAAAGGGAGGGAAGGAGGGAGGGAAGGAGGGAGAGGGAGAGGAGGAGGGAGGGGAGGGAAGGAGAGAAGAAGTGAAGGAGAAAGGGAGGGAAGGAGGGAGGGAAGGAGGGAGAGGGAGAGGAGGAGGGAGGGGAGGGGAGGATGAAGGAGGGGGGAGGGAGGGAGGGGAGGAGGAGGAAGGAGGAATGAGAGAACTGATTTGTATTATACTTCAAGAAATTGCATAATATCTTCCACCATAATCGACACACCCTCAAAGCGGATCACAGTTACCTTTTAGAAAGCTGTCTAACTCATCAAGTCTATTAAATATAAACCACTCAATGACAGTCTAAGGATGCTAAGACTTACCGTTGCCCTTACCTGAGGTCTTTGGCCTTAAGACTTTAGATGTTTAATTTCAAACTCCAAGTTCCGCCTCGAGCAGGGCAGGAGTACCACATTTGTCCTCTTGGAGCAGGCAAGACAAGGTGTATTTTAAGGAAGGAGGCCCTGCAGTCAGTGCTACGATGCTTGGCTATAGTATTCCCTTCACTCGTGCACTCAGCTTGCTCACTGCCACCAGCACAGCTCCTTTCTGTCTTGCAATAGGGTCTCTCTGTGTATCCCTGGCTGGACCTTACTAAGTAGACCAGGCTGTCCTGGATTCCGGAGATCCCCCTGCTCCACCTCTTGGATGCTGGGAGTAGAGGCTTGCATCATACAGTGCCCGGTTTAGCAGCATAACTCTTGATTTCATGCTGTGAGTGACATCTGTGGACCCACTGTGTGTCGTGGGCAGATTAATGGTGAGAAGGAATGAAAATAATCGGTTAGACTGAGCGTCATGGAACATAGTGCTATCAGTTATGTATCCCACTGTACAAAGAATAAACCTAAGAAACCGAACTGAATAGATGGAAGAATTCCTCCTTCCTTATTTACAGTGTATTTATTTCATGTGCATGTTCAGAGCCATGGTGCTCCTTGAAGATCGAAGACACCTTGTAGGAGTCAATTCACTCAAGCCACCTGTGGGTCCTGAGACTCAAACTCAGATCATCAGCTTTCACTGCAAGCCACCTTACACACTGAGCCATGCTGATCACCCCATGGCCATTGATAATTTAAGTCCAAACTTTGGAAGCAGTGGAGGCTGGACACACACACACTCACACACACACACACACACACACACACACACACACACACACACACAGAGGAGGGGGGAGGGCACACATGCGTGCACCCAAACATGACTCTTCCCTTTTAAAAAGAAGATGGAATCCTTTCCCAAATCATCCTAGCTTTCTTTACTATGTATCCTTGTCTTGAATTGAATTCCATGACTACATCTGGCTACAAAATAGGCTGGGATAGGAAAGATTTGACTTTGTATCCTCTATAGCATGAAGAAACAAGAGAGGTGGAGCTGGCAAAGTTGACCACAGCCTTGCAAAGAATCCCTACCGACTATGAGTTTAGTGAGACAGAGCACCTCACCAGTCAGGTAAAACAGAGCCATTACCTCAGAGAGAGAGAGCAAAGGCAGTGTAAAGGACAAAGATCCATACCAAGCCAGTTCTTCAAGACTCTGGGAAGTTGCCCGGGCTGGATGGAATTCATTCTGTATGTGTTCCACGGTGCACCACAGCTGAGGGTCCCCGAAACCACTTTGCATGGGTTTACTTAACCTCAGGACATACCTTTGAGGCCATGCTGAACTGAATCACTGCAAAGCACCCAGCCCTAGGCAGAAGAGAGGCGCAGCAGGGTAAGTGCCAGACTTTCTCCTATACCTCAGGCACGATGCCCTCAGCATATTTATTTCCAAGAAACTCAAGCAAGATGGGGAAGCACTGGGTCAGCTGATGTCATTAGATGGCTCCGCCGCACATCTCGGGTTACAACTGTAAAGGGTGCGTGCAACTCAACAATTAATTTTCATAGGCACATACCCACAAGGCAGTAACAATTACTTTCCTTGAAGAGGACATGTTTTACGGAGAGACTTGACGGTTGTGTTTAAATGATGGGTGTTATAATACATGTCACAAGGCAAGAGAACAGATTCAAGATGGTGGTGCCTTTGCTCATGTTAGACACTCTCCAGAATGCTGCCCACTCTGACAGGTTATGGGTTAGATGTGTCTCTCCCAGTTAAAGTCCGTGTAAGTCTAGAGTAAGGCAGGCCATGTTCAAAGAGAGATAAGGGTCTTTTCTTCGCCCAAAGCTTGGATGTAAGTTTAAGTTGCAATGATCTAGCTGGATCCAGATTTCCCAAGAATGTGGCTTTAAATCCAACAATTCGAAGTCTCGCCATGAGGCAGGTCCTCTTTGTTTTAGGAGAGAGTGGTCGCTGATACATTGAAGGGGACAGGACTGTGTTAGTGCTGCTGTGACTGTCATTAAGTGGCTGAACAAAGTATGTAAGGAAAGTTCTCTTTTCTCTTACAGTTTGAAGTCAACCATGCCAGGGAAGCCATGGAGGGAGGTACGAGGTAGCTGGTTACTCTGTGTCCACAGTCAAGAAGCAGACAGGAACCAGTGCTGGTGCTCAGTGCTGGTGGTTGTTAGTGCTGGTGCTCAGTGCTAGTGCTCAGTACTGGTGCTCAGTGCTGGTGCTCAGTACTGGTGCTCAGCTCACTTCTTCATTTTTTGCTCAGTCTAGGACTCCAGTCCATGGAATGGCACCACCTGCATTTACTACTCTGGTTTTCCTAACCTAGAAAATCCCTCACAGATATCCTAGAGGCTTGCCCCCCTTGAGGAATTCTAAATCCTGTTGAGTTGACAATCAGTATTAACTGTCACAATACAACAGTATTTTTTTTCTAATTTAGAGGTATGAAGCCATTTAGTTTTGATTTTGATATTATAGATATTGATACCTCTTCAAAGCAAGGGGGTAGGGGAGCAGTGTGTATGATAGTAACTTCGCCTCAACTTCTTTACTGGGTTTTGTCATCTCGAAACAGCTGCACAGCTCTCGTCTTCTCAGTCCCTCATTAGGGTTTGGTAAGAGTGCTATGAACGTGTTAGAATGGTGTAAATGATATTTGCTATGTATGGTCTGTTTCCCCTCCCTGCGCCTGCCAGAGGAGGAAGGTGTTACATCTCCAGAGACTCTCTTTTACCAAGTCCATGTTTTAAATAAATGAAACTTGTACAGACTCCAACACACCATCTTGAGATAACCTCAGGCCCTGAAGTATACTGACAAAGCAGAGTGAACTCAGCCAAGTCATGCAACTGCCTTCGAAAGAATAGGAGGGTGAAAAACACTGACAGAAAAGACTCAGAGGAAAACCTCACTTCTTCAAGTGGGAGGATCCTCAAAGCAGAATGGTAAAAACACATCCCCCAATTGATGCATGCTTGTGCCTCAAGCTCTCCGAGAAGCTCAGCCATGCAGCTGCTCCCTGCAGAGCCTGCTCATGCCCACACACCTGCTCATGCCCACACACCTGCTCATGCCCACACACCTGCTCATGCCCACACACCTGCTCATGCCCACACACCTGTTCATCCACACACACCTGCTCATGCCCACACACCTGCTCATGCCCACACACCTGTTCATCCACACACACCTGCTCATGCCCACACACCTGCTCATGCCCACACACCTGCTCATCCACACACACCTGCTCATGCCCACACACCTGCTCATCCACACACACCTGCTCATCCACACACACCTGTTCATGCCCACACACCTGTTCATCCACACACACCTGCTCATGTCCACACACCTGCTCATGCACACACACCTGCTCATCCACACACACCTGCTCATCCACACACAGCTGCTCATGCCCACACACCTCTTCACGCACACACACCTGTTAAAGTCTGAATCCCATATGACTGGTTACAGATTTCCAAAAGAACTTGCCCAGAGTTAAATACACAATTATGACTGCCTCAGTAACTGTGATACAGTCTCATCTTCTCCAAGATTTTCCAGGCTAAAAGGTAACAAAATTTAATAGTAAATAACATTTAATAATGCCCTAAATCCGAGAAACCTCCCCGAATAGTCCTTCATGTAACTTTGTATCTAGCCAATAGGCAGTTTATGCAAAAGATAAAAGTCCTTCCTCCGCCCATACCACTCCCTCCTCATCCTCCTCACCCAGGCACTGGCTATGACAGCTGCTTTGACTATTGCTTTTCTGTGTGCTATTTGCTCTGTGGCCAGAATCATCTTTTGGATATCGACAGCAAACCACACCAGTGCCCAGCTCATGACTCTTGAAGTAGGGGTGGGTCTGGGGGGATGGCTCAGTGGGTAAGAGCAGCTGCTGTGCAAGCTTGAGGGCCTCACTTCAGATCCTTAACACTCCTAGAAAGCCGTGTACGGCTGTGCAATCCTGCAATTGCAGCACAAAGGGGGATGGAGGCAGGAGAACCTCTGGGACTCACCCTAGTTGTCCAGGTTCAGGGAGAGACTCTGTTTCAAAAGAATATGGTGGGGAGTGATAGAGAGAGGACAACAGTCATTCTGCAGCAACCCTGCATACACATGAGCATGTGCATACAACACTCCCACCCCACCCTCCCTTCTCTCTCTCTGTCTCTCTGTCTCTCTCTGTCTTTGTCTCTCTGTCTCTCTCTCTCTCTCTATCTATCTATCTATCTTTCGTGAATGAGAGAGAGAGAGAGAGAGAGAGAGAGAGAGTGTGTGTGTGTGTGTGTGTGTGTGTGTGTGTGTGTGTGTGTGTGTGTGTTCATATAGCTGTATAGATCTTTGGGTAAACCAGGTAAAATATTCAGGAAAGTTACAAAGATGTTAAACATGGTGCTAAACCAGAACTAGCACTTTTAAACTCTGCTCTGAATTTTCAACATCAACTTAAAAAAACATTTAAATTAAGGTCTAGACAAAGCCATATCAACCTGTGTTTTTTTTAAATAAGGAGAATCATAAATGATATGGTCATGAGCTCCTGTTGAATCTAAATATACACACACATACATAATATACAGAGAGCTCTATTGAATCAAAACTGACTGTGCAGGAGTAAACACTGGGGAAACAGAATCATTTGTAACAAAGTTTCCAAGGGAGCGAAAGGCTCAAAAATCCCCCTGCTAATTATTTATGAAGTGGGACAAGAGTCTAGACTTTTCTGCTCTGACATACTTGCCACTTTCTTGTGTACCCTCACAGCACAGAGTTTATAAATTAACCATAATCTGCAGCTAGGGAAATGGCTCAGTGGGAAAAGCGCCCGTCAGGCAGCATGAGGACCCGAGCTTAGATCCTCACTTCTCGCCCACCTAAGCGGCTGGGTTTGGTGGCACAAGCCTGTAACACTGGTGGGCCCTGGAGGGTTCGGAAGCTTGCAGCCAGCCAGCCTAGCCAGTCAGAAAGCTTTGGGTTCAGTGAAAGACCTAACTCAGGAAAACAAGCAAATAAAAACGCACAACATCGGCCCCTGGCCTGTACAAGTGCACACACACACACACACACACACACACACGCACACACACGCACGCACACACACATACGTATGTCTAAAGCATACACATATATATACTACATAAAGTCCACACACACACATACTTACATCTCTCCAGGCTGGAGAGATGGCTCAGCAATTAAGAACACCGACAGCTCTTCTATGAGACCAGTATGGATTCCTGGCACCCACATGGCAGCTCACAACCATTTGTAATTCTAGTTTCGAAGGATGCTCTACCTCTTGGCTTCAAAGGGCACCAGACACACAGGTGGTGCTTAAACTTCATGTAAACAAAATACCCATACACAAAAGTCTATAAAATTTAAATTAGAAAAATTCCATAAGCCACATTTGGTACATCTGATTCAACTTTAGACAAAAAACCAGGAGTCTGGGGCAGGAGGGTCACCCCATTTTTGAGGTCAGCCTTGCATACAGAGTGATACTCTGTCAGAAAAAAAATTATAGATGATCTTTTCCTGATGTTGTTTGAAGCCTAGAACACCAGGTGACCTTGAAATGTGATCTTCCTGATGCTACCTCCCAGGAGCTGAAATTATGGGCAAACACCACCGTTCCCAGTGTGTGTGGTGCCAGGCGTGGAAACCAGCGCTATGCACACGCTCCATCCAGTTTTTGCTTTAAACATCTGTCACCCGTGTCTCCTGTACAAAGGACGTTGAGGGGGAGACATGAGGCTGATGAATCTAGGGTAAGGAAAACACACAAAATAGGTCATCCACTTAATAAATTTCAAATACACAATGCAAATTTTGTTGGTCCCTTTGGTGTTTTGAACTTCCCATCCTTATTGATCGGGTGGCTGGAATGGATATGTAGAAATGTTATTTATGTATGGACACCCCTCAGAGAGCCATGCATTCTGCACACTACATGGCAAAGTGAACGCTTGCTTACTTTCTTGGGCAGAACCCCCCTCACAATGGAAATGGCCTTTGAAATCATCTATTACTGTCCCCTCTCTCCTGTCCTTGCCTTCTACCCACCGTTTAGCTGTCTCTGCTAACCTCCGTTGAACTCTTGACCTGGAGTAGACGTGCCCCTCAGCGTGACTGTTCGAGGGACTTGGGGCGTTCAGCCCCTGATGTGTAATGATGGCAAACTGTTTTAGCTTGAGGATGCGGGGAGGGCTGACCAAGCTTGCCAGAAAGCGGCACCGGCTGGGCTGGGAGACTCAGCCAGTGTCTCCCAGTTGTGCGGGAAAGTGTGAACAGCTGTCAGAGGCTGCCTCCTTGCCTTCCTTCCCAGACAGTGCCCCCTACTCTGGCCATCACTTCACATTTGCCCCTTGGACAGCACTGATGGAACTGAGGCTTTATCGCCCACAGAAAAGCACAGTAAACGGTCTAGACTTGGCCTTGCTGTTGCCTCAGACAAAAGAGCTCTGTGGCTCAGGCCAGGTCAGGAGGAACTGGAGGAGAAGGCTGACAGAACGCATACGTTCACAGCTCTGGCCTGGAGCGTGTGGGCTGACCAGGATGTAACCCAGGGTGCGATGCCATCGCTGAAGTCGGTTGTAGCTCTCTCCAGGCGAGCAAATTCAATGCCATCACTTAGTCCTGGGAGCGACCCATCATTTCTTGGTAAATTTCCAAAGCACTTTTTGTTTGTTTAGAATGTTGGGGCTGTTATATGCATGGTTAGAGCTACTGGGGAAAGAGACAGAGACAAACCGAATGAAAATGCTCAGGGAGCAGGGCATGGCTCGGCTGTAAAGTGTTTGCCAGGCAGGCGTGAGGACCTGAATTCAATCCCCAGCACCCACGTGGAAAGAAAAGCCGCATATGGGGGCACATGCTTCTAACAGCAGTGCTGGGGAGACAGACACTGGTAGAACCTAGGGCTCACTGGCCAGCCAGTTCAGCCAACGTGGTGAGTTCCTCGCAAGTGAAAGACTGTGTTTCAGAAAACCAACATGGAGATCATTTGAGGGTAACCCAAGGTTGTCCGCCAGCCTCCACACAATTACCAGGGCACGTGTACCTGCATGCAAAATAACTCTTGGAATGCTTGGAAATAAATGCTCAGTTCTGATTTAAGGCAACGATTGTCAACACTTTAATGCCTCTCCTCAGACCAGCTATCGAATGACTACATCCGCACGGCACTGTGTCCAACACTGCAGCAGACACACCCTGCATCCTCTCTCCTATGGTAAACCCCACTGGCCATGATGGGAGCAGACATATTTGGAGACTCTCTCCCCCAGAGTCCCTTGCAGATAAGATCATGATAAATGAGGTAATTATGACCCACGGAGGGCAAGTCTGATAGGTGCTTCCAAGGCCAATTTTGCTGAGTGATTAAAAGTGGTATAGACCTCAATGTACAATGAGAACCAGATGCTAGATCCCCGCTCCCACACAATAGGCTGTGCATCTGGGACATGCACGTAACCCCAGATCCTAGGGTTGTGGATCAGGACCACTTAGGGCCCACTGGCTATTAGCCTAACAGAGAGCAAGAGGCCCAGGTTCAGGGAAAGTCTGCTTCTGCTTCGAAGGAGTAGGCAGTGACTGCTAGAGGAGGACACCTGACATCCTTTTCTGGCCTCTGGGCAGACACACAACCACAGTACCCACACAGACAGACACACACACAGACAGACAGACAAATAGACACATATGTCTTTTTAAAGTGATAGGTGTAAGAACAGCTAGCTTCTCTCCTTTTAATTTTTTGATGTCAGAGTTAAGCTTCGTGTATGTAGAGACTACACCTGCTCAGTTCTGTTCCCTGCGTACTGCAGTGTCTGGTACCTAGGAGTGTCCCACAGCATGGCCTTAATCATCGAATGGTTGGATGTGGATATTTTAAAGGGCTGTGATGTTCAGAGTAAAGCAGCCATTTTCTATCCTCTAAGTCACCTGGGTAGTGGGTAGTTCTGTGATATTCAATTCCCCTAGTTGACTGCAGGATCCCACTAGCCAGGACCAATGACCAGAAGTGCTTTAGGCTCCATCCAGGCAGAGAGTAAACTTTCTGGGTGCGGTCTCAGAACTTGATTCCCTCTGTTTTGAAACCAGGCACGTTGGGAATGATGAATACCATCCGCTTAGCTTTCACAGGGAGCAGACATGGATTAGGGCCCCCTGCTTATTTGTACAGCATAGAATACACACTCGAACAGCTTTGTGCTGTTGAAAATCAGTAAGTTTAATTTATTTTACTTCTGTTTTATCCTGTGGCAAAACCTGATCTATCTTAAATGATATTCCGAGAATCCACACTTGGTGATGCAAAGGCCAGAAGAAAGGACAGAGAGGTGTGTGTGTGTGTGTGTGTGTGTGTGTGTGTGTGTGTGTGTGTGTGTGTGTGTGTGTGTGTTTTTACAGGTAGAAGCCAAAGGTTAATACTGGATTCTTCCTCTGTTGCTACCTTCCCTAATGTTTTAAGAAAGGGGCATTGTTTGAAAACTTGATACAAGCTGGAGTTATCACAGACCAAGGAGCCTCCCTTGAGGAAATGCCTCCATGAGACCCAGCTGTAATGCATTTTCTCAATTAGTTATCAAGAGTGATAGGGCCCAGCCCACTGTGGGTGGTGCCATCCTTAGGCTGGTGGTCCTGGGTTCTATAGGGGAGCAAGCTAAGCAAGCCAGGGGAAGCAAGCCAGTAAGTAATATCCCTCCACGGCCTGTGCATCAGCTCCTGCTTCCTGACCTGCTTGAGTTCCAGTCCTGACTTCCTTTGGTGATGAACAACCATGTGGAAGTGTGAGCTGAATAAACCCTTTCCTCCCCAACATGCTTCTTGGTCATGATGTCTGTGCAGGAATAGAAACCCTGACTAAGACAGACATGCACTGAACTTTGAAAACCTGCTTACCAAGTGGTTTAAAGTGGAAAGCCCCCTATCTGTTTCTCCTAAGGAAGCTCTCCCCACCAGCCCACACCACATTAGTAGCGCATTTCCCCACATAGGGCATTGCATCATTTTAAAATTTGTAGTTTTGGGACTGGGAGGTGGCTTGCTAGGTAAAGGGTTGGCTGTGTGAGCATAGGGATCTGAGTTCAAATCCCCAGCACCCATGTAATGCTTGGGCTCAGCTGCACATCTGTAACCCAGCACTGGAGTAAGAGTGGGGGAACAGAGACAGGAGGAGCCCCAGGGCTCTCTGGCTTCTAGGCTGGCCAGGTGGAACCAGCAAGCTTACTTTCAATGGATGCCCTCTTTCCCAAAACATCAAGGTCAGTAGCAATAGAGGGATATTGACCTTTGACCTCTACCTGTAATGAGTGCACACGTACACGTGAGCACACGCGTGCACACACAAGCAAAAACGTCAGTACCTTTGTTGAGATATAATTGGATGTGATTCACTTACCTTTTAACACATATAATTTGGTGTTTTTTAGTCTACTGACAGGATTGTGTAACTGTCACCTGATCCTATTTTAGGATGCTTTTGCCTGCTCAAAAAAAAACCCAGTACCCAGTTCACATTCTCAAGCCTGTGCCCTTAGTCCCTGGCATTCGAAATCTTCTCTCTGTCTGTAGGATTTGCTTGTTCTGTACACCCCATGTCAGGGAGTATTCTTTATGGCATCCGGCGACTGATCTCTTTAGCATACCTTCAAGATCCGTCCGTATCCTCACTACGCCATGTTTGGATTGACTGCGTCTTTGAGCTCTTGGGAACCGTGAGGCTGTGGATAGTCGTGCGCATGTGTTTGTTTGTACGTGTGCTTTCGACTGTGGTCATTCTATCTTGGAATGGCATGCGGATCATCAACAACCTGTTCTATTCCTCCTCCTGATTCACTCATTGGTAAATGAGGGCTGCCAATGTGGGTTACACTGTAGGTTAGCTGGCCCCTGCTTCCAGCTGATTCTCCTGCCTCTGCCTCCGATTTCAGCACAGGCATCCTGGGATTACACATACTTTCTACCACACGCAGCTGTCTATGTGGGTTCCAGGGATTGGACTCAGGCCACCAGATTTGCATGGAAAACTCTTTTATTCACTGAGCCATTTTCCTGGTCCCCTCATGACTTCTAAATGACAGTTTTCCCCAAGTTAGAGTCCAATAACTGAAATCTCAAACACCCTTAAGGTCACACAGCAATGCTGGGCCTCACAGATTCAAGACACCCTCACTGCCAGGGTTACGACAGCAATAGTCCCAGGAGCTACGGAGCAGCCCAGGTGCCCACCAGAGCATGTGAAGAAAGTGTGGTTTATCATACATGGATTTTCTTCAACCAGCAACAGTGAAGGCACAACGTTTTGGTGACTATGGATAATTGGGTAAGTGGATTGAGCCAGTTTTGGGAAGGCAAGTACCACATTTCCCCCAGTCTTGGTTCCTAGATTGTATACAGTCGCATGAGATCACACACGTATATGCTAGTAGAATTATAACACTCCAGGGGCTGGGACTGGTGCAGAGAGTAGGGCTAGGGGCAGGGAACATACTCAACCTATAATATATACCTATAAGAAAATTCTAAAAAATACTTTTAAAGTAGAAATCTAAGTAGAATCTGTCTTGGAGCTTGGGCACAGCTGGAATGTGGAGAGGTTCTGTCAGATAGCAGCCATTGCTCAGTAGCCTCGTGACGAGTTATTTTAGCACTTTCAGAGTCATCCTCAGACCCCTGGGGCATCACTCCTTTGGAAAAGAAGCAGAGTCTCCCGGGGAGAGTCCTGAAATAGACACGGAGCCCAGCTATCACTTCCCGTTCTTCTGCGAGGACTCGGGGCAGGTCAGATTCACTCATCGTTATCGCTTCTGTTCAAAAATTATGAAAGTCCAAGTCAATCAACCCAGCGAGCGAGTCTGTTTAGTCGCGGGCAGGATTCTAGGCTGTATCTTCTGGTCCCAGACCATATGTGGTTTGGTCTTACAGAGGTTTGAGAAGAGAATGTAGAACAAGACTAAAAACCAGCTCGCAGCGGGTGTTCTTTGCTTTAGTGTTAAAAATTCCGGCTCGTTCTTCTTCCCTTTTTAAGGAAGGCCACGAATTGCTTGTGCTCGCCGAGTCTTAGCGAAGTCTGCCGGCCACATCTTAGCCGCCCACGCTCCTCCTCCGCAGCCACAAGTTTTTGTTCCACAGGAAGGAAGCTCCGGGGAGTCTTCCCCGTGCTTTTTCGCCATTTTGAAAGCCATCAAGCAAACTCGAGGACATTTGTTTTTTGAGTTAGTGCAGACACACAATGTAGAAATATCTCACCTTATAAGATCCATTTACTTAGGATTTATGTGAGAGAAAGGTGCTATCTCTCTGCTTCTGTGTTTTTCTCTCACTTCCTCTCCTTGTAAGTTCTCATTTTTTAATGTAATTTTCCGTGTAGGTGCTAGAAAGCAAAATGGGAGACAAGGAATCCGAGGGATCCCCTGTGTGTTTAATTATTGAGAGGATGTGGTTCTGGGCATTGGGTAAGGTGGCGTGCTCCAGATGTCTGGATTACAGAGGTTCCTCCGCCTCCTTTATCGCTGAGCATTTAAGGGGAGAGACCATGATGCTCTCTGATAATTCTGTCCCTCATCAACACTTCACCTGCTCTCCTACTGCCCACCCATAATTCCTGCCCACATCAAACATGGCTGTGCTGATGACTCCAAAACCCCTCACCTTGTGCCCTCAAATGGGGTGATAAGAAGCATAAAATTGGCTGGGGAGATGGCTTAGCACACTAAGCACTCACCACACAAATGTGAGGGCCTTAGTTCAGGGCCCCAGGTCCCACATAAAGCCAGCCACATGTCTGCAATCCCTGTGGTAAGATCAGGTAGAGAATACCAGGAAGCTCACAGGTCAGCCAGCATATCAGAGACCCTGTCTCAAACAAGGTGGAGGGTTAACAGGCATCACAGCACACATGAACCTGCGTTCACACATGCAACCACGGAAGAAGCACAGAACACCCTATCTGTGGTGTTGTGGTCAAACATATACTAGTAAAATCTAATCATGAGACAACATCAGATAAGCCAGGACCAAGGGACTCCATGAAGAAATGCCTTGCCATCTTTTTATTTTTTTAATGTTTGTGGTCATTCATTCTTTCATTCATTCATTCATTCATTTGGTTGGTTTTTTGAGACAGGATTTCTCTCTCTATCCTGGTTATCCTGGAATTCTCTGTAAACCAGAGTTTGCTTTAAACCCCAAGTTCTGCTTACCTCTGCCTCTGGTGCTGGGATTAAAGGTGTGCACTACCACTGCCTGACTGGCTTGTCACCTTTAAAATTCCAATGTCACCGAAGGAGAGCTTGAGAAAGATGTTAAAAGCCCCCGAAAACCTGACAGCTAGATACAATAGGTGATTTGAGATCAGATACAGAGAGCTAGAAATTTTTGTTGAAAAGGACCCATTGGGATTTTTGGTAAAATTGGCATATCAATTCTAGATCATATTTTGTCCACGTTAATTTTTATAAATATTGCAAGTGCGTTGGGGTTATGTGAAAACATTGTTTCTTGAAAGCACTTATGAGTATCAGCAAGCATTGGATGATGTTGGCAGTTTTATTCTTGAAGGGTTCAGCAAATACCCACCTGTCAGCGAGACAGGAGCAGTCAGGCAAAAAGGGCATATTTAGTCATTTAGTCACTGAAGCAGGGGGGCATATGTAAAGGGGTTGTAGAGCACTTTGTAATAGCTTCTTTGCCACTTTCTCCTCAAGTTTGACTTTTTTCCCCACAGGTAAAAAGCCAGGCACAGTGGCACACGCCTATAACCCTAGCAGTCAGGAAGTTGAAACAGAAGGATCGCAACTTTGTAACCAGCCTGGGCTACATAGTGAGACCATGTTTTAAAAAGAAAAGTAATTTAAACTATTTCTCCGCCTGACATCAGTCAGTATTTTATGGTCTCCTGCTTTTCAATTGCTAATATGGCAAATCTTTCTTAACTAAAAACTTTAGGCTTCTTAACTGCAAGGACAGTATTTCTGTATGTGTTTTCAAGGTTAGCCCTAGGACCTTCCTCTGCAGTCTCTGATCCACTAAATCCAAGTGCAGTAAAGGACGAAGGTCAGTGTGGGAGGAGAAGGGAGTTCAGCACCACCTTCAGGGAGCCCATCCCCTGCTGTAGTGCCCCCCACAGTCATGTTTCATATAGCTCGTTGAAGAAGCATGTCTCTTTTTACCTTTGGAGACAGGATGGCTCTACAGCCTGGCCACCAGCCTAGGAACCCTCCACCATTGTTCACTGGAAGGTTGACACCGCAAGCGCAAGCCTCACGCCTGGCTAAGATACACTCAGTTAAACGTTCTCTAGGACATAAATGACAGGAAGCCGACTTTTTTGTCCATCTTGCTCTGTGCTTTCTTCAACTCCTATGGAAATTCCGGGCACCCAGTAGGTCCTCAATAAGTATTTGTTGAAGGGATCAAAAAGTGTTAAGTCGGTTACTCAATCTGAAGTATGGTACACGTCTTTTTTTTTTTTTTTTTTTTTTTTTTTTTTTTTTTAAAGAGAAGGTGAGGGCTAGAGAGACGGTCCCGTGGATAAAGCACATCATGCACAAGTGCAAGGATTTGCGTTTGGTCCCCAACGCTCTCTCAAAAGCTAGGTGGGTCTGGCAGAATTGGCCAGCTCTGGGTTCAGCCAAGGGTATCACCTCAGTAAACAAACTAGAAAGCAGTCAAGGAAGACACATGATGTCAGCCTTTGGCCTACACACACACACACACACACACACACACACACACACACACACACACACATATATATACATATATATATACATATATATAGAGAGAGAAATATACACACATACACATACACATACACAGAGAGAAACATATACACACAGACACATACACACATACATACACACACATACACAGACACACATACACACACACACATATATATGCAAGAAAAAGTGAATTAGCTTATTTGAAACGTTAACATCATAGATAATCATATGTTAGTGAGACCTCCTTGGCCAGAAAGTAAATAGTTCACAGACTATTATTTTATCTCTAATTCCTAAAAAGAATGATCGTATTAGAAAAAAACATAAAGCAAAAACTTGATCACAGAACATCTGTAACGGCCACCAACATTTTCAAGTAGTAAAAGTGTAACTTCGGTAACATAGGTAGTTGGTGTTCCCATCCAGATTCTGACACATTGCCAGCAAGCATCAGTTTGAACTGTGTCAGTCTCCACTGAAAGCACGCCAGGTTTATTAACACCACAATTAACAGACTTTTAATTAAGTTGCTGATTCTGTTAATAATGTAGAGGACTGTTTAAAAAGAGTTGTATAAGCATTTCTTTGTGTTGTATTTTTTTTTATAACTTTTATTCTGTAAATTTCAGGTGTGCAGTGGGGGAACGTTTCAACAGATATGCAAGGCCACACGCAGAAACTTCGAAGCACTTTCTGTTGCTCTATGAATAAAAACGGTTCGTCTTTCAAAACCCAAGCCTTGCTTGCTGGGGACTTTGAATACGCTGCTGGGACACTTGAATTTCACTTTCTTTGTGTGTACAGGTTGATCGTTTTAGACTCCTGGCTCTCGGACTGGCGACTGACAGTGTCTTCAATGGTGTTTATGGTGCAGCTTTCCCTCAGCCGGAAGTGAGAATTTCATTTTGAATGCTGCCTTAGGCTCGCTTGTAAGGATTCCTACTTGTGCATTACCATGACATAACGATGCCATGCCTTCTCTCTGAACATACGGCATCAAAGGTACTTGCATCCATCAAAACCAGGCATGCTATGATATTCCAGTCTATGGCCTCGTTCAGATACACAGTAAGAAAGCAGAAATATTTCCTGCATAGTAAGGGGCAGTCTTGAGGTGCTTAGTACTTGCACATTGGAGACGGGCTGTCCAAAGGAGAGCTCTTTCCTGGGGTGTCCACCACTCCCATCAGTAGCACTGCCTGACACTGCTCTGTCGCTCCTCTACCATGCCCAAGGTGCTTCCCCACACTGATAGTTTGAGTCAGATCTTTATGACTAAATTTTATACAAGAAAACTGGAGACATTGTCATAGCCCCTCCTTGGCTTCTCTGTCTCCTCCCCTTGCTTTTTTCCTCTTTCTGTCATCTCTTTGGATTTGGAGTGTGAGCTCAGAACCAAACAGTACCGCTGCGATGCCCTCCCAGCTCCCGTTTTTATATTTACTGCATTGAATGTAATTTCACGTATCAAATTGGTCCTTTGTCTCTGACTCTCATATGGGTGTGTGAGAGTTAATATCGGTTGTCGACTTGACAAGGATGTAGAGTTACCTAGGAGTCGAGCCTCTGAGCATGACTGTGAGGAAGACTCACCCTAAGCGTGGGTAGTAGCATCCCATAGGATGTGATCCTGGACTGACTAAAGAGGCAAAAGCTTCCTGATGATGGGTGCAGTGTGACCAGCTGCTCCTGCCCCTGCCCCTGCTCTCCTGCTCCTGCCCCTGCCCCTGCCCCTGCTCCTCCTGCTCCTCCTGCTCCTGCCCCTGCTCCTCCTCCTCCTGCTCCTGCTCCTGCTCCTGCTCCTGCTCCTGCTCCTGCTGCTGCTCCTCCTGCTCCTGCTCCTGCCTCTGTCCTGCTCCTGCTCCTGTCCTGCTCCTGCCCCTGCCCTGCCTCCTGCTCTCTGCCTCCTCCTCCTGCTGCTCCTCCTCCTGTTTCCCTGATCCTGCTCCTGCTTCCTGCTCCTGCCCCTGCCCCTGCCCCTGCTCCTGCCCTGCTCCTGCTCCTCCTCCAGACTGCCCTCCTCCTGCTCCCATCCTGTTTCCTCCTTCTGCTCCTGCCTGATCCTCCTCCTGCTCCTCCTTCTCCTGCCCCCTGCTCCTCCTCCTCCTCCTGATCCTGCTCCTGCTCCTATTCTGCTCCCTCCTCCTGTTCCTCCTCCTGCCTGCTCCTTCTTCTCATCTTCCTGCTCTCCTCCTGCCCTCCTCCTCCTGCCCTGCTCCTGTTCCTCCTCCTTTTGCTCCTGCCCTGCTCCTCCCCTGCTCCCCTTCCCCCTGCTCCTCCCTGTGCCCTGCTCCTCCCTCCTGCTCCCCTGCAACTGCTCCTATTCCTGCTCCTCCTGTTCTGCCCCTGGCTCCTATTCCTGCTCCTGCCTCCTGCCTCCTCCTTCCTGCTCCTGCTCCTGCCCTGCCTCCTGCTCCTGCTCCTGTTCCCTGCTCCTGCCCTCCCTGCTCCTCCTCCCTTCTGCCTCCTCCTCCTCTGTTCCTGTTCCTGCCCTTCCTCCTCCTTCCTGTCTCTGCCCTCCTCCTTCCCCCTCCTGCTCCTCCTCCTGCTCCTCCTCCTGCTCCCTGCTCCTCCTGCTCCTCCTCCTGCTCCTGCTCCTCCTCCTCCTCCTCCTGCTCCTGCCCCCTGCTCCTCCCCTCCTCCTTCCTGCTCCCTGCTCCTGCTCCTTCCCTGCCCCTGCTCCCCCTCCTCCTCCCTCCTCCTTGTTCTCCTCTTCCTGCTCCTCCTCCTGCCCTCCCTCCTCCTGCTCCTGCCTCCTGCTCCTCCCCCTGCTCCTGCTCCTCCTCCTTCTGCTCCTCCTGTTTCCTGCTCCTCCTCCTCCCCTGCTCCTCCTCCTGCTCCTGCCCTGCTCCTTCTTCTCCTGCTCCTGCTCCTTCCTCCTGTCCTGCTCCTCTGGCCCTCCTGCTCCTGCTCCTGCTCCCCTCTGCTCCTGCTCCTCCTGCTCCTAGTTCTCCCTTCCTGTTCCTGCTCTGCTCCTCTCCTCCTGCTCCTCTTCCTCCTCCTCCTCCTCCTACCCCTGCTCCTGCTTTGCTCCCCCTCCTCCTGCTTCCTCCTCCTGCCCCTCCTCCTTCTTCTCGTCCTCCTTAACTTCTCCTCCTGTCCTCCTCCTGTTTCCTTAATCCTGTTGCCCTGCTCCTCGCCCTCCTCCTGTCGCTCCCTTCTCCTGCTCCTGCTCCTTCTCCTGGCCTCCTCCTCCTGCTCACCCTGCTCCTCTCCTCATTCCCTGCCCTGCTTCTAATTCCTCCTCTTCTCCTGTTCCTCCTCCTGCTCCTCCTCCTTCTTCTTCTCCTTCCCTCCTCCTCCTCCTTGCTCCTCCTCCTCCTGCTCCTCCTCCTGCCCCTGCTCCTCCTACTGTTCCTATTCCTCCTCCTGCTCCTGCTCCTCCTCCTCCTCTACCTGCTCCTCCTCCTCCTACTCCTGCTCCTCCTCCTCCTCCTCCTCCTCCTCCTGCTCCTGCTCCTGCTCCTGCTTCTGTTCCTCCTTCTGCTCCTGCTCCTGCTCCTCCTGCTCCTGACCTCTCCCCTGTTCCCTGCTCCCTGTCCTTCTCCTCCTTCTCCTGCTTCTTCCTGCTCCTCCTGCTTCCTCCTCCCTGTTTCCTGCTCCTCTCCTGCCCTCCTGCTCCCTCCTCCTGTTCCCCTGCCTCCCCCTGTTCCTCATTCCTCCTCCTGCCCTGCCCTGCTCCTGCTCCTCTTCTCCTCCTGCCCCTGCTCCTGCTCCTGCTCCTGCCCCTCCTCCTGCCTCCCCCCTCCCCCTCCCGCTCCTGCTCCTCCCCCTGCTCATCCTGCCCCTGCTCCCTCCTCCTGCTCCTGCTCCTGTCCTCATCCTCCTCCTCCTGTCCTGCCCTCCTCCTGGATCCTCCTCCTGCTCCTCCTCCTCCTCCTGCTCCTGCTCCTCCTCCTCATTCCCCTGCCCCTGCTCCTCATTCTCCTCTTCTTCCTGTTCCTCCTCATGTTCCTCCTCCTCATGCTCCTCCACATGCTCCTCCTCATGCTCCTCCTCATGCTCCTCCTCCGGCCCCTGCCCCTGCTCCTGCTCCTGTCTGCCTCCTCCCCTCCTCCCCTGTTCTGCTCCTGCTCCTGCCCCTGTCCTGCCTCCTGGTTCCTGCTCCTGCTCCTCCTCCTGTCCCCCTTCCTCCTGCTTGCTCCTGCCTCCTGCTCCTGCTCCTGCTCACCCTCCTCCCTGTTCTCCCTGCTCTGCTCCTGCCCCCTGCTCTGCTCCCTCCTCCTGCTCCTGCTCCTGCTCCGCTCCTGCCCTCTCCTGCTCCTGCTCCCCCTGCTCCTGCTCCTGCCCTGCTCCCCCTGTTCCCATTCCTCCTCCTGTCCTGCCCTCCCTCTCCTGCTCCTGCTCCTGCCCCCTGCTCCTGCTCCTGCTCCTCCTCCTGGCTCCCTGCTCCTGCCCCTGCTCCTGCTCCTGCTCCTGCCCTGCTCCTGCTCCTGCTCATCCTGATCCTCTCCTCTCCTCCTGCTCCTGCCCCTGCTCCTGCCCCCTCCTGCTCCTCCTCCTCCTGCTCTGGCCCTCCTGGTCCTGCCCTCCTCCTGCCCCTCCTGCTCCCCCTGCCCTCCTCCTTCTCCTCCTTGTTCCTCCTGCTCCTGGGCCTCCTGCTCCTCCTTCTCCTGGGTCCGTCCTCCTCCTGCTCCTGCTCCTCCTCCTGCTTGCTCCTCCTCCTGATCCTGCCTGCTCCTGCTCCTCTCCCTTCCTGCTCCTGCCCCTGCTCCTGCCCTGCTCCTGCCCCTCCTCCTGTTCCTGCTCCTCCTGCCTCCCTCCTCCTGCCCTCCTCCTCCTGCTCCTCCTCCTGTCCTGCCCTCCTGCTGCCTCCTGCCTCCTGCTCCTGTCCTGCTCCTGCCTCCTGGTCCTGCTCCCCCTGCTCTGCTCCTGCTCCTGCTCCTGTTTGTCCTCCTCCTGCCCCTTCCCTGCTCCTGGCTCCTCCTCCCTGCCTCCTGCTCCTGTCCCCTCCTGATCCCTCCTCCTGCTCCTGTCTGCCTCTGTCCTCCTCCCACTGTCTCTGTGCTGCCCTGTCTGCTGCCCCTGCCCTGCTCCTACCCTCCTCCTCCTGCTCCCTCCTCTGCTCCCCTGCTCCCTCCCTGCTGCTGCCTCCTGCTCCCTGCTCCTGCTCCTGATACCTCCTGCTGCTCCTGCCCTCCTGCCCTGCTCCTGCTCCTGCTCCTGTCCTCTGTGCTCCTGCTCCCCCTGCTCCTGCTCCTGCCCTGCCCCTGCTCCCTGCTCCTCCTGCTCCTGCCCCTCCCTGCCCCTGCTCCTCCTCCTGTTCCTGCCCCTGCTCCTGCCCCTGTCCTGCTCCTCCTGCCCTGCTCCTCCTCCTGTCTTGCTGCACCTGCTCCTCCCCTGCTCCTGCTTCTCCTGCTCCTGCTCCTGCTTCTCCTCCCTTCCCTGCTCCTGCTCCTGTCCTGTCCCTGCTCCTGCTCCTGCTCCTGCCCCTGCTCCTGCTCCTGCCCCTGCCCCTGCTCCTGCTCCTGCCCAGGCCTTCTCCACCATGACAGATGGCACCCTCAAACTGTGAACCAAAGTAAAACCCCCTTCCTCTCCTAAGTTGCTTTTTCTCGGGGACTTCATCACAGCAACAGAAACAGCAGCTAATGCAGAAGGCAAGGATTCCTTCAGAGGGAAAGATCCATACAGATTTGAACAGCGCAGCTTCTTCTAAGAAGCAAATCAGTTCAGTGCAGCTGGTTGATCAGGTGATGGTTACCACATCCCCTTTGCTCCTGTGTGCGAGTTTTAACTGTGGCGATAGACGGCTAGCACAGCCCTTGCTATCACTTGATCTACAGGCTGCAGAGAGTCTAAGGGACAACACTCACCAGCCAGAAAACTGGTGGGAAGTTCCCATGCTCCTAACAACATGTCTGGCCATAGGAGCTGCTCCAGAAATCACCATTTGCTGATCTAGTCAGCAACTCTGGTAAATCAGAGCATGTGTGCAAAATAAATGACAAATATCAGTTTTTAACCAATGGTGCTTTTGCAGTTTTAGAACACGCATGCACACATACATACACACACACACACGTTTGCATGCACACATGAATACACAAAGATGATGTGTGATGGTGATGCATGCCCATAATCCTAGCCCTTGGGAGGCAGAGGCAGGAGGACAAATATTAAGTTCAAGGTCATTCTGGTCTATACAGCTAGTTCCAGTCCAGCCCGTAAAATCCTGTTTTGATAGACAGACAGACAGATAAACAGACCAAAGGGGAAAAGAGGGGAAAGAGAAGAAAGTAGGAAGAAGGAGAACGAGAAGAGGAAGGAGAAGGGCAAAGGGAATTAGTTTTGAAAGACAATGCACTCTTTCCATTCCTTCATCTATCCATTATTTGAACCAATTGACTCCTTCTGAAATGCTGGGTACTTTAACAATGCCTGAAGGCATTAAGCAAACTAGCCATGCAAGAACGAAACAGAAAGCAACTTAGGTTTTAAGCTTTGACACCGTGTTTTCATTAATAAATACCCCGTAGCTTGCCGAGCGTAGACCTCGGATTTAATTTGGTCGGTGTTTGGTCTGGAATGCATGAAGAGATACTGCACTGTGCAGAGCCAGGTTTCAAGGAAGCCTCTGCGAGGAACCAGGACTCCCTGCTCAGCTGCTTCGTCTGTCCCTCTCCAGACAAAGCCAGGCCAAGCAAAGCACCAGGACTGTGACAGACAGTTTCGCTCCGTGGTGGTGGTGTGGGGGGGAAGGGTGTGGAATGGCAGACACCCTGGGTCGGCACACTTTAGAGACCAGAGCTTATCTGATTTTTAACTTTTTACCATGCTCCTGCCATTTCAATATTTTTCCCTGACCATCTCCAAGAAGACAGGAGTGGAACTGACCTCTCTCCCATCTCTGTCACCGTGGGGCTCGTGTGGGCAGACTGACATCTGCAGGCACATCGTTAGCGCGTTGGCAGCCCCCGCGCCCTGTGCAGGTTGCCGTCAGACCTGCCTTCTACAGCAGCCTCTTTCTGGTTGATTAACTTTAATGTAATTTTAATTAAAAACCACAGTGTCAAAGGGTTTAGCTACTCGAGAAATGAGCACAGACTGCGGCCCAGTGGCAGCAGTCAGTTGGAAAATGGAAATGCATCCTGACACTGTTGTGCGGGGGCCAGATAAACAGGGTCGCTGCAGTGCCGGGTTCCACGCAGGGAGGACACGGGGAAACGTCAGAGGCAAGGGCCTCCTTGCGCTCGGAGGTTCCAGGGTACCCATTTCAGGTGTCATCCACAATTTTGAGACCTCTTTCTGTCCTGGCACACAATCATACCCTGTACGGTGGCTGGCTGTGACCGTTCTGATCTCCTGTTGGCACTAGGGGCTCTAAATTATGCCACAGATCTGGGTTAGAAATGAATCAAATTTAAACCAGGTAAAAATAACAACTGAAGACCAGTCACACTTTAGTAATTTATCCAACCATTAAACCTCTCTGGTTTTCTCATTTTTTTTTTTTTTTTGGTTTGTTTGTTTTGTTTTGTTTTGTTTGTGGAAATGGGGTCATTCGAATCTCAGATACACTTTCCTTTCAAGAAAGCACTTCCTCTGGGATGTGACATTTTTACAGGTGGCCCGAAGAAGTGACCGTCATCTTTAGTGGTACCCATGCTTTGAGGAAGTGGTCATGTAGGTAGGTTTGGCCATGTGACATGATGTCTCAAAAATGGGTTACATTCCTTAATCTGCTTGTGCATTGAAGTCTAATCACTTTGCGCATTCTCTGCTCGACCTTCCGATACTGTTTTTCAATTCCCATTTTCCTATTGATGCTAAACTGCTCCGAAGGGAAAGACTGAAGGGCGGTGCTGCGTGGGCGAGGTGCTTCGTTACTGCCAGTGGAGTGTCTCCAGTCCACGGCGAGATGCCCTTTAGTGTCCGTCAATGTAGATAATTTTTAGGGCACAAGTCTCAGGAGAACACCTAGTGACGTCAATTCTTCAGAGGAGAGTTTCCTGCAGCAGGTCTGCGGTTAGGCGAGGCTGCTTTGCCGACAGATGGGGCCGGTACCCGTGGGCCGGGAGCCATGTGAACAGAAGGGGCCCCCGGACCCTGACAGAGAGGATAGACAGAACCGTGGGGGAGAGTTTAGGGCAGTGTGCAGGGAGGGAGAGAGGCGGCATGGAGGGCTTCTACACCAAGTCCAGCAGAGAGGAAGAAAATCAAAACAAGCAGATGGGTGGACCAGGAGAGGTGATTTGAATTGTGTAACTTGCTTAAGAGACTAATAAAAAACGCAGTCTCTTGGGGGAGGGCTTCGCTGCAGGCAATTTTGGAAAATTGGAAATTTAGCTAAGATGGCCAAAGGGGAATGAACGCTGAGAAGAATAAACAGAAAGGTAGACAAATGGACAGAGTGGAGGTTTTGTAGGGAGGAGGAGTCTCTGTGACCTCCGTGCACACTCAGGAGGCCCACTACAACTGCCTTTTCTAATACGAGACAAGCTTGGGTGTTTGGGGTTTTTTGTTTTTTTGTTTTTTTGATCATCCATTCAGCAGAATAATTAACAAAATGGTCTGGAGAATGACCTAATGCAGAAGAACGTGCCTATGGTGCAATCGACTTTTCTTTCCTTGTCTTTAACTGTGGTGCTGGGACTGAAACCCAGGGCCTTGCCTGATTTGCAATAATTTAATTCTTTTGTGTGTATGCTTTTGGGTGCATGCATGCATGCGTGCGTGTGCGTGAGTGTATGTGCGTGTGTATGTGCCTGCATGTCCTTGTGTGCATGCATATGTGTGCATGTATGTGCATGCATGTGCACGTGTGTGAGTGTGTGTGTGTGTGTATGTGCATGAGTGTGTGTGTGCATGTGAAAAGGGAAGAACCCAGAGCTTCATATACATAACGCAGGCACTCCAACCCTGAGCTGCATTCTCAGTTCCCTTACAGCGGAAATGTATTCATTTGTATATCTATTCCTTGCTTGCTTATTTATTTATTTATTTATTTATTTATTTATTGAGATAGGGTCTCATGTAGCCCAGGCAGGCCTCAAACTCACTATGTAGCCAAGGATGACCTTGGACTGTTGATCCTCCTGCCTCCACATCCTGAGTGCTGGGATTCTAAGCCTGTACTGCTGTATGTCGTTCGCACAGTGTTGGAGATCAAACCCAGGGCCTTATGAATGCCAGGCAATCACTTCACCAATTCAGCAGCATCTCCAGCCTGTGAAGGTTTTAAACAAGAAAACTTACTGGAGAGATCTGACCAGGATGAGCCAGGGGCTCCACAAACCTTCCCTAGAATATTAAATTTCCATTGGATGTATATGCATTTCTGTAAAACAGTTCCATGAGCAATGCAAGGAGGCCTGAGTTACGTGTCACACATAGACAGGCGAATGTAAACAGAAGATAAATGGATGATAGATGGATAGGTAGGTAGATAGATACATACTACATACATGCATACAAACATACATACTACATACATACAAGCATACATATTACATACATACAAACATACATACTACATACATATACACATATTACATACATTCATAGATACACATGCTACATACCAACAAACAAACATACATACTACGTATACCCATATTACATGCATACATAGATACACACATACTACATACATATAAACATATACTACATGAATACACACATATTACATACATACATGCATACACACATACTACATAATACACACAAACATATACTACATAATACATACAAACATACATACTACATGCAAGACACATACATATTATATACATACATAGATAATACATACATGTTTATACTACATATAAACAAACATAGATACATACATACATTATAGGTAATTTTTTTTCCCTTATAGGTAATTTTTTTTCCCTTGCAGGACTTTTCAGAATCTTCATGCATAACTTTTCTTTAACACTGCCAGTGGAACTCTACCTGAAAGGTATTTCTTGGGGATACTTTCAAATGTAAATGGGGTAACTGCCTTGAAACATCAGGACTCTGCAGCCCTGCATTCAGCATGGACTAGATTGCCTGTTTCTCTGTGTCTCATAAGTCAAAATATCTGTTCTGTGGAAGACATCTTTAGTTAAAGAGTTTGTTTCACCCTTGTGGACTTCCAGTTTGAGGCCAGTCAGAGCCACTAGCAATTGTGCCGGCAGCCTGAGCTATAGGAGAGAAATGACATCTTAAATCAGGGTGTGATCTGGGAACTGCCTACCACGGAAGTACTGGAATCAGTCTCCAACACCCAAGTAAATCTCCAGGCATGACGATGCATGTTTGTGTCCCACCCCTCCAGAGGCAGAGGTGGGCAGCTCTGGGGACTGATGACCAGACATCTTCGCTCAATCCATGGGCGAAGGACCTAGTATGAACCCTGTCTCAAAAGCCAAAGTAAGTAGGGCCTGAGGAACGACACGTAGAATTATCTTTGGCCACCACACATAGGCTGCTTCTACATCTATACACACACGCACACACACACACACACACACACACATGTACATGTACAGAGTTTATATTTGTTAGACCTTAAATAAACATCTCACTGGGGAGAATTCTGGTCACATCCACCACTATTCTTTCCCGCCCAACTGACAACCCTGACCTGGTTTTCACTTACAATTTTTATGTGTTGCCATTGTTCATAAACAACACAACCCAGGACTCTTTATGGTCTGGGAGAGTCTCCTCACCGCATCCCCAATATTTGCCAAGTGAGGTTAAGAGTGTATTACGCTTCCGCAAGGACCAGAGTTCAATTCTTAGCACCCACAACAGGTGACTCATAATTGCCTATAACGCCAGATCCAGGGATCTGATGCCTCTGGCCTCACGTGTACCCACACATGCTGTTAACACACATACCGCTGATTGAAAGTAAACTAGTAAAGTATTATTACTGCTAATGAATTATCCCTCTGGCTAATGGGGGGCCCTAGTGACAGCATATTTAATGCAAAATGATGTTGTTGTTGTTTTTTGGTTTTGGGGGGGGTTGTTTGTTTGTTTGTTTGTTTTGAGACAGTGTCTCAATGTGTAGCCTTGACTAACCTGGAACTCACTGTGTAGACCAAGCTGGCCTCAGACCTACAGAGCTCTGCCTGCCTTGCCTTCTGAGTGCTGGAATTAAAGGGCTGGCCAGCAAGCCTGGCCACCACCCCCCTCTATTAAAATGACACTGTGAGGTGAGGCACCTCCTGTGTAATAATCCAACATTTGATAGGCTGAGGCAGGAGGATTGCTGTGGGTTCAAGGCCAAGGCCAGCCTTGGTTTCTGTTTAGACAATCTCCAGTGGCCGTGATAAACTACCATGACCAAAAGCAGCTTACAGAAGAAAAGAGGTTCCTTTATCTCTAAGTTCCGGTAGGGCAGCCCTTCCTGAACAGAGCAAGGACCCGGCTGATCACGGTTTTCATCCACACAGAAAACAGCAAGCAGGGGAAGCCGTAAACCCTAGAAGCCCACTCCCAGCCATATGCTTTCTCCGGCAAGTTTCCCTCCTAAAGGTTTCATAACTACCCCCAAACAGTGCTGGCAACTGGGGTCTGAGTGTTCAACTACATGAGCCTATGGGGGTCATTCGCACAGCTGTGCGCTGAGGTCCAGGCCAGCCCAGGCTTCAAAGTGAGATTCTATCTCAAAAAGAACAATACTCCCAACCAACTATAAACACATAATTCATCTGTGAACTTGGGGAGGTAAAGGACAAGCTTGACAAGAGAGGGGCTCTTTACCAAGCACCTACTAGTGGGTCTGGTGATCGGAACTCATATGGGTGGGGGTGGGGAGACAGAGTCCAGTTCAGGGAGCTGAAGGGAGGTTTTTAAGTTGAACTCGCTATTGGAGAAAAGCTCTGTTTCATCCACATGGCTGACACTGGGCTTCCTCTCCAGGATGGAGACAGCAAAGCTGGTTTGGGCAGGAATGGAAAGGGTGTTTGATGTACTAACTTGGTCTTCATGTGAGTAATTATACACAATTAGGTCCTGGGAGGAGGCTCCATGGAATCTATGGGAGTCAGCATCTCCCCTCCTGGTCTACAGCAATGCTCCTAACTTCTGCATGTTCTTAAACTTATTTAAAACATGTCATGGCACCTGATCTTCACAACAGGGGGAGCTCTGGGATTTTACTGAGAAGGGAAGAGCCACCCTAAATGTGGACAGCGCCGAAAAACTGCTGGGCTCCCTGGTAGAGAGCTGAGGCACAGAGCTCCCTGGAAGAGAACCAAACCCCAGCAGCCATTGTCTTCTCCCCGACTGCTAACAGAAAGTGAGCAGCTACCCCAGGTTTTCGCCACCACACCTTCTCCGCCCCAGTGGACTGGATCCTCACGCAGGAAGCCAAAATGACCCTTCTGTGCTCTCGTTTCTTTTGTGGAAACATTGTCATGACCAGAAAAGTAGCAAATGTGAGTGGGATTTTTATTCTCTCTTACAGAGTAAGACGTAGATGTTCAAAAGCACCCAAGCGTCCATGGTCTTGCCATTGCCGGGCTCTTGGTTGGACTCTGGCTCCCAAGTCCTCCCCACAAGCACAGTTGGTTCTATCCTCGTTGGGACTTCTACCATTGTGCTGAACAGATGAAGGGACCCAGCCAATGCTCGGGATTTGTGTATGACCATGTTCCACATGTGTCTTAAGTCAGGGTTTGTATTCCTGCACAAACATCATGACCAAGAAGCAAGTTGGGGAGGAAAGGGTTTATTCAGCTTACACTTCCACATTGCTGTTCATCACCAAAGGAAGTCAGGGCTGGAACTCACACAGGTCAGGAAGCAGGAGCTGATGCAGAGGCCATGGTGGGGTGTTGCTCACTGGCTTGCTTCCCCTGGCTTGCTCAGCCTGCTTTCTTATAGAACCCAGGACCACCAGCCCAGGGACAGCACCACCCACAATGGGCTGTGTCCCCCCCCCCATCACTAACTGAGTAAATGCCCTACAGCTGGGTCTCATGGAGGCATTTCCTCCGAGGAGGCTCCTTTCTCTGTGATAACTTCAGCTTGTGTCAGGTGGACACACAAAACCAGCCAATAAAACATGGTAGAACACACAGAGTTGACGTTTTGGCTCTCAAATCCCTTTCTAGATTCAGTAAATTAGTAATGAGAAGCTCACAGGCCAACTCTGGGACATTCCACTTTGTTCCAGGGGCACAGCTATTTTATACTGTTATATTTTGTGGGCTATCTGTCTCGTTCATAACTGTGCAATCTCCTAAAGGAAAATAGCAAATGCTGGAAATCTTTAGGCCCTGTGAGAGTTTAAACGACGTAAAATGTATACCTTTGAAGTGCAGCAGACTGTTTTCCAATTAACTTAGTTTGTATTAACTTTCCCTGGGAAGACTTGAACAATGTCTACTCACCTACGGCATAGGGATAGATCAGAATATAGATGTGCTATAATATATTTAGAGTTTAAAACACTAACAACAAAACGACAGGCAATAAAAAGGGACAGGCAAAACACAGGCTACAAAATCTTATTTCATGAGAGCCCCAATGTCAGATCTAAGAAAGATTTCAATAGAGCCATTCAAAGAACTAACAGAAAACAGAGACTGGAGAGATCACTCATGGGTAAAGGCTTGCTATGCATTTGTGAGGACTTGGTTCGGGTCCCCAGAAGGCACACAAGCTGAACCCATGTGTGTGTTTGTAATCCCGGCACTTTGCAGAGAGATAGGACTAGCTCAATTTCACAGGCCCAATAGCCTTATGTACACAGCACAAACAAGGGAGTCTCTGTCAAATAAGGCAGAAAGCTAGGACCGACGCCTGAGGTCGTGCTCTGACTTCACACGTGCATGACAGGGTCCATGTGCCAACGTTCACACACACGAACATGCAATACATGAAGATAAAACACATACATGAAGATAAAAGAGTAAAGGAATGGAAGCCAAAGATGGGAAAGAAGCTACGAGAGCCATGTCGAGTCAAAGCAAGACTCCAGTAAGGAGATAGCTCGTAAAAAAGAACTGGTAGAAAAGCATCAAGTGTAATGACTAAAGAGAAAAGGTCACAGAGGGGCTCGGCAGACTTGGACAGGCACGGAGGCAGCAAGTCTGAAGAAGGGCTGATAGAAGTTATGGGTTCTGAAGAATAAACAGAGACAAAGAAAGCAGGGACGTGAACAAGGCTCAGAAAACTGGGTTGCCATTGAGATGACAACCAACCACAAAAGAAGGACCAGGAAGAAGATGGGAGAGAGAAAGTAGGGGGAAATATCTAGAACCTTGAAATTTTTGTTTAAAATAGGAGTCTACACATCCAAGAAGTTCTCAAAAATCTAAACAATGCAGTTAGCAAGACGTGGACACATTAAACTAAATACACCAAGAGGAAAAAGCAGAGGCAAGATCGTGAAAATCTCAAGAAAAAAAAATCATCGTATGTAATATTCAGCTGGATGAGATGAACAGCTGAGTTCTCACCTGGAACTATGGGGCTAAAATGCCAAAATGGAAAACGGGGCCAATGGCAGGCCTCAAATTATGGAAAAACACTTTTCAAACAGGGAGATAAAAGAAAGAAGGCAAAACCAGAGAAACACCAGATCTACTGTGAGCAGACCTGCCCTTCAGGAGATGCTAAAGAAAGCTTGAGCTCAAACAAGTGCTCTGCATTGTGACTTGAAGGCATTTAAAAAAAAAAAAAAGCACCAATATAGGTAAATTTAAAACTATATAATGAAGATATGGAGGAGACTGTGACGGGAGATGATGTCTGGAAGAAAGAGTAAAGGGGTGATAGGAGAGGGTAGTGGGGTTCGTATGGGATGCGAGCCGCTGGAATGGGAAGATCCGGGGCAGCGAGCGGATCCAGGGCAGCGAGCCGATCCAGAGATGCAGTGGGAGAATGAGAACATGTGCAATGACGTGTGTTTGAACATGAAAATCCCACGGTGATAGGCTTTACTCAGTGCCGAATTTCACAACGTTTCTCAGGACGGGCCAGTCAGTCATCCCGGTTCTTAAGACTAGGGGGTGAGCGAGTCAAGAATTTCCAGTCGCCATTGGCAACCTGAGCCACAAGAAAGATCACCATTGGCTACCTGAGCCACAAGAAAGATCACCATTGGCTACTTGAGCCACAAGAGACTGTCTCAAAAAAAATGAACAAAGAGGAGGGGAAGGTAGTGTTAGTAAATATTTTCTCCGTTTTAGACTCTTAGTTATTTAAGAAGAGATTTCATGAAAGTGTATAAATGCGACACTGTTAGGCAAATAAAATTAAAAAACAAATGAAAAAAAAGCCATATATTTGACAATACTGCTACAAAGGAGCAAAGCCTCGTTAGAGTTAGAGAATTGCAGCCGATGGTGTTAGATCAGATTATCCCTTGAATTCACAGCAATACTTAAAAGCATGAGAACTGTTTTAAAGGTTAGTACAACAGACTTCATGAGTAAATCCATGATCTTCTTTTAACCTTCAGTAATTTTAATACACATAAAGTTCTATGAGGCGATGATTATGAAATAGTGTGCTTAGATTTGTAACATATCTTTTTGCTATCTAGATTTTTTTCTTATTATTCGTACTGTTATTTATTGGTTATAGTGCAAAAAGAGAACACAGCCAAGAGGAATGAGATGTCTGCCTCTGACTGAAATCAAGGTAATCCACATCTGGAAGAAGCTGTAGTGAGATAGGCTGAGCTTAGCATTAACCTTGAAGGAAATAACTTTTAAAATAGAAGTAAAGAGAACAAGAGAGAGAGACAGAGAGACAGAGAGAGAGACAGAGAGAGAGAGAGAGAAAGAGAGAGACAGAGGGACAGAGAGACAGAGAGACAGAGAGAGAGAGAGACAGAGAGAGAGAGACAGAGAGAGACAGAGGGACAGAGGGACAGAGAGACAGGGAGACAGAGAGAGACAGGGACAGAGGGAGAGAGGGAGAAGGAGAGAGAGAGAGTTAAAATAAGAAACAATTTTCTTAGTGGATGTCGTAGTTTGAATAGGTATGGCCCCCATAGACTCATGTGTTTGAATGCTTGGCCATAGGCTGTGGCACTATTAGGAGGTGTGGCCTTGTTGGAAGGAAGTGTGTCACTGTGAGGGCAGGCTTTAAGGGTTACATATGCTCAAGCTACACCCAGGGTGAGACACTGTCTCCTTCTGCAGCCTGCAAATAGGGATGTATAATTGTCAGCTCCTCCTGCACCATGCCTGCCCACACGCTGCCCTGCTTCTCACCATGAGGACGTTGCTGGATGGTCTGAACCTCTGAAAGTATAAGCCAGCTTCAATGAACTGTTCTCCTTCATAAGAGTTGCCTTGGTCATGGTGCCTCTTCACAGCGATGACACCCTAACTAAGACAGAGGGGACTGCCATTCTAGGAATTCAAGTGTTGCAACAGAAATAGTTCTTCGCTGTGGTTGTCACTCTATGTACAAGATCAAGCCAGACAAAATTCTAGCACCTGTCGAGGTAAGGTGGGGCTCACAAAGCCCCACCCCAAGCTAAGGAGCTATTGGCAGGGGAAGTTAGTTTCCTTCTGGGATGAGGCCCATGGTAGGTTTCCAGTGTCCGGGATGCTCTACACAGCCATGCACATGCTGACATTAGTAGGTAGACTAGTAGGTTTAAAAGTAGGACTGAAGAGGTGGCTCAGTGGTTAAGGGTGCTGGCTGCTCTTCCAGAAGTCCCGAGTTCAAATCCCAGCAACACATGGTGGCTCACAACCATCTGTAAGGGGATCTGATGCCCTCTCCTGGTGTGTCTGAAGACAGCTACAGTGTACTTATATAGAATAAATCTAAAAAAAAAAAGAGTAATGAAAATTGGGAGGTCAAAGTGGTTGGGAAGGGTATGGGAGGAAGTGCATGTGAGTGATTCTATGAAAACACACTGAGCACATGTATGAAATTCTCAAGTTGTAGGTTCAGATATTTCAAAACCTTCTTTAATAATAGTTCTTAAATGTTTCAACCTTCCTTATAGCCCATCAACCAATGATGGGGGGTTTGGGGGGAAGGTGACTAATAGGACAAGGGGATGTGGAGCTGTTTAGAAGTAGTTTTTTGGAGTGATTCCAATCTTCATTGTTGGCCATCCAGTCCACTAGCAAACACCAAACTCAAATCACCAGAAGTGGCTCTATCCAGAAGAAACTGAGGGGCTCCACCAATCAATTGGCATGAGTTTGCTGAAGCAGGGAAAAACAGCCAAAACACAGTCAGAAGTTCTTTGGTGCATTTCTCTCAGTCACGACAAGCAAAGATCAGTGAAGAAAGCAGGGCAAACTAATGCAGGAATGTCGCCAGCAGAGACCAATGTCCATGAAACCCAAAGAAATCCAACAAGTCAAACCAATGAGAGAGCGTCGTCCACTGACTGCTGGGCTGTACTTATACTCTTTCTAAACATCCCATGTCCTCTCAAGGGTCTGCTCCAGCAACACATCGCACGCCCCTTCATCAGGCGATTTCCAGAGAAACATCTTACGATACAGCCAGATCTCCAACAAAATCAGAAAGTCCCACTTCATCAAGCAGGAAGTAAACATATTTCAAAATATGACCCCCTTGGTGAAAGACAGTAATAAAATAGGACTGAGGGTCAAAAAGTAGGCAGGATATACATAGAGATCACGGGCAGATAGAAATCCAAGTCTAACCCAACCACAGTAAAGCTGCCTGGATTAAACAGCGGAATCAGAGGTAGAGGGACATGGTCCAACTATCATGTTGTCTACGGGAGACAAAGTTTAGATAAAACCATACAAGTCATGCAGGATAAAGGGGAGAAAAGGATGGATACGGACCAAAAATGTGTACAGCAATCCTGTGTCAGCTGAAACAACTGCCCTAATGTCAGAAAAAAAAAAAGACATTAAACAAACAGACAAAAGTGAGCTGGGCATGATTCAGACCTGAAACCCCAGTGCTGGAGAGGCTGAGGCAGAAGGATTGCCATGAGCTTGGGCCAGCTTGGTAGACAAGTCCACCTGGGTTGCAGAGTGAGAACTGGTCTCAAAATAGATGGGAGGGGGCACTGGGGAGATGGCTCAGCAGCTCAGGGCACCGTGTACTATAGCAGAGCACCCAGGTTCAGGTCCCACCACCTATGCAGCAGCTCACGGTTGTCTGTAACTCCAGCTCCAGGGGACCCAATGCCCTCTTCTGGTTAAGCATGTGATACACGGACATTTATGCAGGCTCACACATAGAAAAAGAAAGGAAGGAAGGAAGGAAGGAAGGAAGGAAGGAAGGAAGGAAGGGAAAGGAAACAGAAGGGAAGAAAATAAGAAATAGGATATGTAGGAGGAAGGAGAAAGGAAGGACAGAATACAGAAAAATAGCATCAGTTCACCAGTGGACGAGGTAGTCAAGAGACTAGAGAGAGATGGAGCTCTGCTGGTACAAGGGAGCCAGGATTGGTGATCCTTTGTAGGTTATCAATAGACTCGAAGAAGGAGGAGGAGGGGGAGGGGGAAAGGAGGGGGAGGGGAGGGGGAGGGAGGAGAGAGGGAAGAGGAGGAAGAAGAGGGAGAAGACATATACAGCAAACCAGTTGCTAACATTAAACTAAATGGAGAGAAACTGGAAGCAATCCCACTAAAATCAGGGACTAGACAAGGCTGCCCACTCTCTCCTACTTATTCAATATAGTTCTTGAAGTTCTAGCCAGAGCAATCAGACAACAAAAGGAGGTCAAGGGATACAGATCGGAAAAGAAGAAGTCAAAATATCACTATTTGCAGATGATATGATAGTATATTTAAGTGATCCCAAAAGTTCCACCAGAGAACTACTAAAGCTGATAAACAACTTCAGCAAAGTGGCTGGGTATAAAATTAACTCAAATAAATCAGTAGCCTTCCTCTACACAAAAAGAGAAACAGGCCGAGAAAGAAATTAGGAAAATGACACCCTTCATAATAGATCCAAATAATATAAAGTACCTCGGTGTGACTTTAACCAAGCAAGGGAAAGATCTGTACAATAAGAACTTCAAGACTCTGAAGAAAGAAATTGAAGAAGATCTCAGAAGATGGAAAGATCTCCCATGCTCATGGATTGGCAGGATTAATATAGTAAAAATGGCCATTCTACCAAAAAGCGATCTACAGATTCAATGCAATCCCCATCAAAATACCAATCCAATTCTTCAAAGAGTTAGACAGAACAATTTGCAAATTCATCTGGAATAACAAAAAACCCAGGATAGCTAAAACTATCCTCAACAATAAAAAAGGACTTCAGGGGAATCACTGTCCCAGATCTCAAGCAGTATTACAGAGCAATAGTGATAAAAACTGCATGGTATTGGTACAGAGACAGACAGATAGACCAATGGAACAGAATTGAAGACCCAGAAATGAACCCACACACCTATGGGCACTTGATTTTTTGACAAAGGAGCCAAAAACCATCCAATGGAAAAAAGATAGCATTTTCAGCAAATGGTGCTGGTTCAACTGGAGGTCAACATGTAGAAGAATGCAGATCGATCCATGCTTATCACCCTGTACAAAGCTTAAGTCCAAGTGGATCAAGGACCTCCACATCAAACCAGATACACTCAAACTAATAGAAGAAAAACTAGGGAAGCATTTGGAACACATGGGCACTGGAAAAAATTTCCTGAACAAAACACCCATGGCTTATGCTCTAAGATCAAGAATCGACAAATGGGATCTCATAAAACTGCAAAGCTTCTGTAAGGCAAAGGACACTGTGGTTAGGACAAAACGGCAACCAACAGATTGGGAAAAGATCTTTACCAATCCTACAACAGATAGAGGGCTTATATCCAAAATATACAAAGAACTGAAGAAGTTAGACAGCAGGGAGGCAAATAACCCTATTAAAAAATGGGGTTCAGAGCTAAACAGAGAATTCACAGCTGAGGAATGCCGAATGGCTGAGAAACACCTAAAGAAATGTTCAACATCGTTAGTCATAAGGGAAATGCAAATCAAAACAACCCTGAGATTTCACCTCACACCAGTGAGAATGGCTAAGATCAAAAACTCAGGTGACAGCAAATGCTGGCGAGGATGTGGAGAAAGGGAACACTCCTCCATTGTTGGTGGGGTTGCAGACTGCTACAACCATTCTGGAAATCAGTCTGGAGGTTCCTCAGAAAATTGGACATTGAACTGCCTGAGGATCCAGCTATACCTCTCCTGGGCATATACCCAAAAGATGCCCCAACCTATAAAAAAAAGACACGTGTCCACTATGTTCATCGCAGCCTTATTTATAATAGCCAGAAGCTGGAAAGAACCCAGATGCCCTTCAACAGAGGAATGGATACAGAAAATGTGGTACATCTACACAATGGAATATTACTCAGCTATCAAAAAACAATGGCTTTGTGAAATTGTGAGGCAAATGGTTGGAACTGGAAACTATCATCCTGAGTGAGCTAACCCAATCACAGAAAGACATACATGGTATGTACTCATTGATAAGTGGCTATTAGCCCAAATGTTTGAATTACCCTAGATGCCTAGAACAAATGAAACTCAAGACGGATGATCAAAATGTGAATGCAGATCGCTCATGAGAGACACAGCCAGAATACAGCAAATACAGAGGCGTATGCCAGCAGGAAACCACTGAACTGAGAACAGGACCCCTGTTGAAGGAATCAGAGAAAGAACTGGAAGAGCTTGAAGGAGCTCGAGACCCCATATATACAGCAATGCCAACCAACCAGAGCTTCCAGGGACTAAGCCACTACCCAAAGACTATACATGGACTGACCCTGGACTCTGACCTCGTAGGTTGCAATGAATATCCTAGTAAGAGCACCAGTGGAAGGGGGCCATGGGTCCTGCTAAGACTGAACCCCTAGTGAACTAGACTGTTGGGGAGAGGGCAGCAATGGGGGGGGGTGGGAGGAACACCCATAAGGAAGGGGAGGGGGAGGGGATGTTTGCCCGAAACCGGAAAAGGGAATAACATTTGAAATGTATATAAGAAATACTCAAGTTAATAAAAAAAAAAAAAAAAAAAAAAAAAAAAAAAGAGGGAGAAGAGAGGGGAAGAGGGGGAGGGGGATGGAGAAGGAGGAGGGAGAAGAGGGGAGAGGGAGAGGGAAAGGGGAGGGGGAGGGGAGGAGGAGGAGAAGAAGAGTGTGTGTGTGTGTGTGTGTGTGTGTGTGTCTTTGTGTGTGCCTGTGTGTGTCTGTGTGTGCCTGTGTACGTCTATGTATATGACTTGTTGCAGGACCATGTCCAGGATTAAACAGTCAGTAAATGGAGAAAAACAGGCAATTCTGCTGGTATTCTATTATCTGTATTTGTGCAGTTTGCAGATTATATTCTTGGTTTGTTATCTAAAAGCCACTGCCCAGTTCAAGGCCTGAAAGACACACACCTGTGTGTTCGTCTAACTCTGGTGGTTCCCGCTCTCTAACACCCATACATTATTGTTAAGCATCATTCATAGAATAGTTTTAAAGCATGTAAAAACTGAGCCAGTGCTCCAGATAGTTCACACAACACCCCACGCAGCTTCCCTTGCAATTAACATCTTGCACGAGTGAGGGGCCATCTGTTTCAAAATCCTCTTTGTGGTGTCTCCCAGGAGGCATGGGGTCCTGTTGTGGAGGTTAGCGTTTATAGTTGGGCACACCAGCCACACTTGTGCTGGCCAGCGTTCATGTTGTACCTCCCTGATTCTAAGTCCTGAACAAAAGAGCTGGGTTTACAAAACCCACTTGGAGAGAAGGTATGTCTTTTATTGAGGATTCATGCGGTCAGTCTCTAAGGGGTTGTACTATTCTGGAATCTGTAAAATTGTCATAGTCCCTAATATGTTTTGAGGTCCAGAATGCAGGAGCTAGCTATCCACGCTGGTAACACTCACTCCAGCGCCATGTTTGGAAAATCAATAACTGGTATCCAGGAAAGTTTGGATGTTATTTTTAAATCTCTATTCCCCAGTATAACTTTTATTTAGATCTCAGTTCCTACTGATTCTGTCTTGGAAATATCTTGACTCCGAACCCATTTCATCAATAAAAATAATTTAATTTAAGCCTTGGCCCTGATGTCAGTTAATATCGCTGGCTTGCGCACCAGCAGCAATCCATGTTAGGGTCGGACGGATGATGCTTCCTCCCCATTGGCCATTCATTTGTTTCAGGTGGTCTGGGCAGAGAAAATCCAAAATGGCTGCTGCCTTATGCCTTGAAGACGCATGCGTGGCTTTTCCCTGCAGTGGGTTTGGATTTCTCCTGTAGCAACTGAAGGTTCCAAGAGATGAAGTCATAATCCGCCCATCCAAAGGCTGATCCTGGGTCTCGATGTGCTGCTGAGTCAGCTGCTGTTTCCGTTGGCTCTGCTAGCATGCCTGGGTATCCCGTCATTCCCCTCACACAGCACTGTTGACGCTCACTCTACCACAGCCCCAGTGTCCCTGGGAAGTCTCCCGCTGAAGATTATTTTTGCCCCACACTTTATTTTTGCCCCACACTTAGCATTCTCCACGGCCCAGCTGCTGTCTTGGTGATTATATGTGCGATATGCCCAAGTTTTCATAGCCGGGCAGTGATCTGAATTCCAGTTGTTACTGCCCAGTCCTCTGCAGGAAACTCCACTGTCTCGGCAGAACATACTGCAAAGACTCCTCCCTTCCCCCTCCCCCTTTCTCTTTATTATAGTGATTAATTTCATACTTCAACAATTAACTACTGACAACATTCATATTGTCAGATTGTGTTGACAAATATCACGGTCTCTGAATGGGTTGGGGGGCGGCGGAGGGGGAGGAATCCTTTGAGCGCATGCTCAATATGTACGTACGTTTGAAGCCACAAATAGTTGATTTACCTCCTGTGGACAAGGTGTGTCTCCTGCTTCTCGTTGCTCACTTTGCTGCCGAGAAGGAAGAGACTGTTGGGAATACAGATTACCTGGGTTCCTCCAGGCTCCTTAGCAAAGTTCTTCAGTCGTTCGCATTCACATTTAATTAGTGTGTGTGCGTGTCAGCACAGAAGTCGGAGGAAACTGTCTTTCCCCGACGTGGGACCCAGGGATCAAACTCGGATTGTCAAGCTTGGTGGCAAGTGCCTTTATCTGCCTGTCCTTCTTACAAGTGATCAAAATGTATTTGTCATAGTTTTGCAGGTTGGGAAGCCCAAGGTGAAGTTGCTGGCGGTATCTGGCCCCAAACCTTCATGTATGATGTATGGCGGGAGAAACAGACAAGCTGTCCCAAGCTTGTTTTACAAGGGCACTCATCCCATTCCCGGGGCGCCATTCTCATGCGCTAATCAGCTCTGGAAGGAATCACCTCTGGGTACTATCACAAGAGGGATCAGTGGGTTTCAACAGGACAAATTGGGGACTGGGACACAGATGAGACGGGAGCAGTTTGTTTAGCGTGGATGCCACACCTGCCCTCTAGAACAATCTCTGTTAATGTCTAACCTTATGAAGTCCACAAGACTTCCCTTTCGGTCTCCGTAGTGTTCTGGTTAGGAGAGTAACGTGTACTGTTACCTAATGTCAACACCACAAGCTACTTTTTATCTTTTTAAAGAAATTCACATTGCATAATGACAGCATGAGCAATTCTAGGGACTTTGAATTTTTGACTAAAATTTTTAAAGAAAAGTATATTTTCATCATCATCATCGTCATCATCATTTTTTCTCTCACACACTTATGTACATATATGTACATGTACACATATACACATTATACATATGCACATACATACACACACATAGAGAGTCTAAAGCTAGAAAAATATTGTTGCGCGATTAAAAACCTGTGAGACACACACACACACACACACACATATATATGTATATATATATATATACATATATATGTTACATAAGTTAATGAGCATTACACATACACACAGTCTCAGGAAATGACAGCTGGATATTTTAAGTGTAACATACTGTATGTCTTGACTTACAAATCCTCATTAAATTGCACAACAGGAGTTTCCTTGAGGGTGGAACCTCACCTATAGAAGGCTCTGGGGTGTAAAATGTGAGCCCATTCGGAAAGCATTTACTGAGAGGCAAGGGTCTACAAAGCAGAGTGCTGCCGAGAGGGTGCTACTGCAGGTCCCACTTACAGGGATGTGGGGGAAGCGGCTTCCCCCTCTAGCTATGGAGGCATACAGGCTGCTACAGCTAAGGCCCAAATGGCCAGACTACATCCCAGAGCTAGCAGTAGGGCTAGGAGTCCACATGGGCTCGCTTTTCAGACATGCAAATTCAAGCCCTGCAGGGTCACGGGGGATTTACACCAAAGTTCCAGGAGGAAATAAAATAAGTAGGTGAGACCAGGTAAAGTGAGGAGGGACAGATTCCCCGGAGGATGCTGTGTGATGTGCTGTAGGGAACCTGAGTTACAGTAGGACCCTGGGAAGTTGGAGATGCCAGGGACCGGCATGGAGGAGGCGGCCTGGGAGAGGCCGGATGTGTGGCAATGGTGGGGCTGCAGGGTGAGGCTGTGCAGGCCTACTGGGCCTCTGGGGACACTTCTGTGAACCCCCCTGAGCTAGATGAGAGCTACAGGGTTTCCTGTCCTCCCTACTGACTTTGCGTTGCTCTGGTTGAGTCTTGCCTTGGTCCCTCCATTCCTTTGGAATGTGTACAACATGGTATTGAGAGGCGGAAATGCATACGGTGACCTCTTTTACGACAGTTCACGGCTAAATTGTAAGGCACAGAAGATGGACTTGTTAGGACAGCTAAGATTGTGCGATCTCTGAAAGATGGGCCAGATGCGTTTTGCACTACAAAATGGCCGCGGGGTTTGTATTTAAGTGGCTCCCATGGGTTCAGGTGTTTAAAGACTTGGGGCCCCGCTCCTGGCATTGTTTGGGGAGGTTGTGGAACCTCTGAGGCATGGGGTATAGATAGGGAAGGCAGTCACTGGGTGGCTCTTTGAGGGTAACAGTCCTGTTTCCATCTCTAGCTCCTTCACTTTCTCATCTGCCATGCTATAAGCTAGTGACAAGCTCGTGCCACCATGGGCTGAATTGTAACAGCATGCTCTTTCCGTTGTGATAGCCAGCGTTCCTAAATGTGAGCCTAAAGAAAAATCCCCTTTTCCTTAGTTTACTCTGTCAGGTGTTACCACCCAGTTGCGGGTAACTAATATGGACCCTATCATCCGGCTAGGAAAAAAACAAGCCCTATGGCTTAAGGTGTATTCACAGGACATGCGATGACATCTCATCATTTTCCTTCACCGAATGGTCCTAGGAACATTGCCCACCGGTCTAGTTTGCTTTTCTGCTATTGTGACCAAACACTTTGAATAAAAGCAACGTGGGTCAAGAAAGGGTCTATTTGGATTACACTTCCAGGCCGTAATCCATCATGGAAGATAAGTCCTGGCAAAAACCTGAAGCTGAAACCCTGGAGCATGTTGCTAGCCGGCCGCACACTGACTTGCTCACTGGATCACGTGCAGCTAGCTTTCTCTTTCAGTCCGGGGCTCATCCTACTAGGGATGGTGCTACTCGTAGTGGGCGGGGCCGCATAGTGGGCGGGGCCTTCCCACATCCATAGGCAGTCAGAGACTTTACCACTGGCCAATCTGCTCTGTTCAGTCCCTTCTTTCGATGCTTGCAGATGACCCCAAGCGTCATCAGATTGATAGCTGACACAAGCTACTCACCTCTGAAGCACATTTTCTCACCTACTGTATGATGGCGGAGGGTGGTTGAGTCGACACAGTTAATGAGCCTCATCAACGTCTCAAAAGCATTCACTTCTACCTCTGAACCTATAGGACGGTGGAACATCACGGGTTTTTAATACCGCGAGACTAGTTTTCTATCCCATGACCCCCAACATTTGGCCAATGTTTGATCTCTATTGATACAGTGTTTGTTACCTCTTTGTTCAGATAATAGAGTCAGGTTTTATCAGCTTCCACTCAACACTATCACTCTAGAACCGGTAACTTCCAAAACAAAAGGAAAAAAAGCAAAACAAAACAAAACAAAAAAACCAAAAAACAAAACAAAACAAAACAAAACAAAACAAAACAAAAACCAAAAACAAAAACAAAACAGAACAGAAAATCATCAAAAAATAAAAACCTTGTTACTGAGGGAAGGGGACAGTGAGGACTTCAAGTACATAATGGATACAACAGACGAGGCTTCCACTTCTGTTTTTCCTTCCAAACTAGCGATTTTCACACACAGCTCTATCCATTAGCCAAAGGATGTTTTTTTTTTCCCACTTGTAACCTTGACAATAAAATTCACGAAGAAGAACATGATGTTCCAAGTGGAGCTCTAGCTGTTTTGGTTTTGGCGTGAGAATATAAATGAGCCGTCTCCCTGTCTTCTCCATACCTTATCTGTGCGTGCTGCTGTTGGGTTGGTTGGTGCCCCTCCCGCCTCTATAAGCAATACTGGTAAGAATGGCGCCCAGCTCACAGGGTTCTGAAGATCAATCTGTAATCCCCAAAGACCATGGAAGCAATGAAGTTGAGCTCCATGCCCCTGGGCTGCCAGCATGCATCCCTGATGGCAATTTCTGGTTGTCTTTCTGCTGTTGGGACTCTTCCAGGGGGACGGTCCCTCTGCAGTGTTACCACCTTCAGACCGAAGGAGATCACCACGGGTCTGAGGCACCTTCCAGTCACCCCATGTCTCCTTGGATCCTCACTAGGTGACGAATGTCTCTGTGAAATCCTTTGTGGGATCGGCATCCCAAGACTGTGCAAGACCTTAAGGGTTGAGCTATGGAGATGGCTCAGTCGGTAAAGTTCTTTTCTTGCAAATCTGAGGACCTGGGTTTAGTCATCAGAACCCATATTAAAACCATGGTGGTGAGCGTTTGGGTCCCAGTGTTGCTGAGATGGAGACAGGTGGATGCCCGGGACTCACTCACCAGCCAGACTAGCATTAAAGGATGCTGGCATCAGAGGGAAAAGACCTGAGGCTGACCTTTGCCTCCCCCCATGCACACACAGAAACACATATATAGACACACAAAGGCACACACACAGTCACACACACACACACACACACACAGAGGCACATATGCAGGCACGCACACAGAGAGGCACATATACAGGCACACATCCAGTCACGCTCACACACATACAGTCACACACACACAGAGGCACAAATACAGGCATACACACAGTCCACTCACACACAGACATGCTCACACACACATACACTCACAGGCACACAAACAGGAATGCAGACACACACTCACAGGCTCTCCCCGCCCCCTGTCAATCTCTCCAAGGTCCTTTTGCTTTCTCATCTTTACGTTGAGGTTTTCAGACTCTCCCGTGTTCTCCCTCTCCTGATGAGTTCCTATTCCTCAAGGACTGCTCATGGGAGTTCCTTTCCTTCTTGAGTAACTGGAACCCCTTTCCCAGAGCTCCCCGCATAAGAGCAAGCAGTAAATGACTAAGTACCATATTTAATTTTTTTTTTTTTTAATTTGGTGACCAAGACAGAGGCCGAGGAGATCTTCATCTCCAAGTCACAAAAGCAAACTATCTTTCCCCGTTGACCATACTCTACTGCCTTTGCCATTCAAGATTCTCGGGGCCTGCCTCTGTTTCCTGAATCCATTCTTTATATTTATCCATATTTATCCGTAACTGAGTCTGTCCTCAGTGGTGCACGGCTAGTTTGAATCGGAGCCAGCACTAGGACCCAGGCCTGTGGATAACCAAAGATGGGGAAACAGCCGAAGTTTGACATTTCTCTTCACTCCGAGGGAGCCCAGATGGGCCTGCTTACAATCCATGCTTCCAAATCAGAGTCTTTCCCCCTGAGGACATTGTTCTGACCCTGTCTAGCCAGAAGACTGTTCAGAGAGAATTCACCCCTCTACCTGCCCCAGGGAAAGGGACAAATGTGGTGTTTGAACCATTTACCCCAGAGAGTGCTCACGCTGCAAGTGCCACTTAAGATGGCCTTTTAAAAGGCCCTTCTGTCTTTATTGTGACAGTTAGACTTGCCCGGTCTGCCAAGCATATGAGGCCTCGAATGCTGTTTCTTTTGATTCGGAGTTTGAATTCTCTATGGAATGAAAGGATTCCTGGCACAGAGTTGGCAATTACTACGTAGGTTTTCTCTTTATCGTGGGTTTCTTTAGCTGAGCATTTAACTCCCTTGGCATCAGTCTCCAATGAAAATACTCGTGGCTAACATGAGCAGAAATAAACACACTTGTAATCGGTTTAACTGTTGACAAAAGCATGCGGGGTTTTCTTGCTTGGGGCCAACGTTTTAAGTGGACTCTGATTTCTTGCGGGAACACCCCTCATTGATGGGTGAAAATAGGGTAATTAGGTGTCCAATTACCAGGTTCACATTGGCAAACGGGGCCTTTGTGCGGGTGAGCTCTCAGGAGTTTGGGACCAGCCGAAATTGGGATTGTTGTTGTTGTTGTTGTTGTTGTTGTTGTTTGTTGCTGTCGTCCTCCCAACAAGATCCTGGGTAGGACTGAAGTTCCCAACTTGTCCTCATCTGCAGCCAGGCTGAAGATGTCCCTTTATTCTGAAGAACCAGTGAAGGAGGGAGCTGAAGTCACAGTGTGTGGTTTTTCCTTCCTTCCTTCCTTTCTCCCTTCCTTCCTTCCTTCCTTCCTACTCAAAAAAAGGGTGAAGCACCCCCCCAACTTTGCAGAGTCTTTGTACCTGCCAATGTGCATCATAAAGATTCCACCATATATAACCATCAGGTTGGAAGATCACTAAACACTTTGCTCCTTCCTCCTCTGGGTCTTCAGTAAAATCTGAGATGACTTCTGGGACCCTCAAATATCGGGTGAGTCATTTTCTGGCCAGTTTTAGCCCTACGGCCTTTCTCCCTCTGGTGATTAAGAAGTCCTGGCTAGGACATCCCCCTCAAGCGGGTTTATAACTGTTTATAACCTTGCCTCTTTAGACACGGTTGTGGACCCTCCCTGGCGTGCACACTGCAGTTCTAAGAAGCAAGAGGGCATCGAGTGCCTTGGGAAGCAGCCGCTGGAGGGAGAGAGGACCCAGATGTGGGAGAGCACGCGCAGAGCACAGAGAAGTTTCATGTGCAACAAAAATGTCACAATATTCTATATGCCAAATTGTCAATGAGTAAAATTTGAAATAAGTTTTAATTGAAAATACTTAGCATTATTTTTTTTTAAAGTACTGTGTGGCCAAGATGGTTCAACAGCAGCTTAGTAGCTAGAAACACATGGCATACAGCAGGGTCACCTAAGTCTGACACCACGTACCCACAGTGGAAGGAAAGAACCAACTCCAACAGTTGTCCTATGTCCTAAACACACACACACACACACACACACACACACACACACACACACACACACACACACACGGCACATCATGGAGAACCCACAACCCTGAGATTACGTTTATTATTGGTAATTCATCATTAATTTTAAAAAGTGGTTGAACACAAAGCCTCTTTGCTGGCCCAAAGGGAATCTCTAAAAGAGATCTCTTAGCTGTCCCTTAGTGGTTTTTCTGCTTACCAATACCTTGTTTTAAAAGTGTAAAGGACTGGAAGGGGGAGGGGACAGGGAACCGGGCATCAGTTTATTCCTTGGTTTAAATCATTGCTTCTCAATGTCCTTTGTGCCTTCAGATCCCCATTTAAGTTCTGTTTGTAGCAACATCATGAACAAACAGGTTGGAGACACTCTGGGACTTTGCTGTGCATTAGTCTTAGCGGGCACGAGGATAGGGCCAGTTGACGCTGCTGCTGTCGGTCCATGGAGCACATGTTGAGTAGCAAGAATTGTCATGTTGAGTGTGTGTGTGTGTGTGTGTGTATGTGTATATGTGTGTGTGTGTACATGTGTATATGTGCATGTGTGTGTATGTATATGTGTGCATGTGTGTGTATGTGTATGTGTGCATGTGTGTGCGTATGTGTGTATGTGTGCATGTGTATGTGTGCATGTGTGTGTGTGCGTGTGTATATGTGTGCATGTGTGCGTGTGCCCCTCTGTGCATGTACACCGTCCCTCCATGGTGTCTGTTGCTCCCTCTAAGATGACATGTGTGCAGAGGACCAAAGCCACCTCAAGTGTCCTGCTCAGTCACTCTCTGCATTGACTTTTGAGATGGGGTCTATCAATTTTTTACCTGGAAGGTCAATCCAGCGAGGCTGATTGGCTGGTGGACCCCAGTAATCCACCTGTCTCTATACCCCCAATTCTGGGATTTTAAGCATGCACCAGCAGGAAGCCAATGTACAGAAACAATGGGGATCTGACTCAGGTCCTTGAGCAAGCTCTTGGCTGACTGGCCACCTCACCCACACTCTGTCTTCTCCCCCACTTCATTCCCTCTAAAACCAAAGCTTGTCTCCTGTCTGCACTTTGGACACCATGCTGTACTCACCCTGAGGTGGGTTTCCCTCTCGTTTGTGGAGGGTGTCTGATGGACCACGGGCGTCAGGACCCACCCCTGCTGACTCGAATACTACTGAACCCCACTTAGGCTGGCTCTCCGGCTGTTCTCTGGGCTGTTAGCTCAGGTTTCTGCTCAGATGTGCTTGTGCGGCAGGCTGTGAGGGGCTTCACTGATAATGGCATCCGAGGGCATTCAATTAGCACGTTTCAGGTTTCTCTGGTCATAGACACCCTCCTGATTCTCCACTAATGCAGCTGGATCTTTTTCTTTTCCGAATCATTAGGCTTCCTCCCACGTTGCTCCTCACTTCCAGCCCATCGTGGAGAAGGAGACTATTTTAATACTTTGCTAGCACATCTGCCTGTGAGGGTAATTTAGGGAGAAACCAGGTGCTAACATTTTTTTTTTTTTTTTAAGAAAAAAGAAGTTCGCTTTTCTGAATCCTTCTAAGACATTGATCCTGTCTCCTGTCGTTCCTGGAATCTGAGCATGAAGCCTTGGCATTAATAAATAGGTGTGAGAAAGGCTGTGTCTGGCAGTAGAAACTGAGTTTGGGAAGAGGGAAGGGACTGGTGGGGAGGGGCCTTTGTCTGTGGGAAGAAACTCAGGTAGTGAATTCTGCAAGTGACCCAAGTCCTAGTGTTGGAGGAAGGAGGCGCAGACCAGCAACGGTACAACCTGGAACCCCCTGTGATGTGAGCTGGGCCAGCACTCTGGGCTTTATTTAGGGTTTCTCAAACCCTAATGGGCACAGGGATTCTCTGGAGGAATCTTGTTTAAGACACTGGGGCTAGGCTTGGGGCGCGGCATTAGAGTATTTGCAAACTCTCGGGTTTGGTCCTCAGCAGCGTGTACAACGGGCACAGCGCTGCACACTGCAGTCCCCATGCTCGGAAATAAGAGCGGGAGACTCAGAGCTGAAGCTCAAGGGCGTCTTCACTGCATAGCTGTTCACCCACCGCCAGCCTCGAGGGCAGCTCAGGACTGATGAACGTGAAAGTTTCCAGCCTCTACTGTTGTAAATAACTCATTTATTTAAGTGTATATGTGTATCAATTATTGACACAACTTATAGAGAGCAGTTTTAACTTGTGTGTGTGTGTGTGTGTGTGTGTGTGTGTGTGTGTGTACATAATGGGGTTTTGTGTGTATGGCTGTTTTAAAATAAGTTTTAGGCCATCAAGATGGAGTGGCTAAGGGCATGGACTGCCAAGTGGACAACCTGAGGTAATCTCTGAGAACAGCAGGGTAGAAGGAAAGAGATGACTCCCTCAAGTTGTTCTCCGACTACACATGTGCCGTGGCTCATGGTGACACGCACCGTCGGCATCCACACAATCAAATCGGTCCGTAAAATGTGGTTTAAAAGTTTCATTTTGGTAGAGCGCTTGCCTAGCAAGCTCAAGGCCCTGGGTTCGGTCCTCAGCTCAAAAAAAAAAAAAAAAGTTTCATTTTTCACCAGGTGACGGTGGCACATGCCTTTAACCCCAGCACTCAGGAGGCAGAGGTAGACAGATCTCTGAGTTCAAGGCCAGCCTGGCCTACAGAGTGAGTTCCAGTACAGCTGGGGCTACATAGAAAAACCCTGTGGAAAGAAAGAAAGAAAGAAAGAGAGAGAGAGAAAGAAAGAAAGAAACAAACAAACAAAGAAACAAACAAAGAAAGGAGAAAAAGAAGGGGGGAGGGAGAGAGGGAGGGAGGGAGGGAGGGAAGGAAGGAGGGAGCAAAAATTGTTTTATTTTTCAGAGAAAGTGTGGGTTAAAAATGAAATGGAGCAGTAAGTAGTCTCTCAACTAATTTCCAAGCCCAGGCTGCCCCTGCTGCCCAGAACAGCACCTCTCACACTTCAGGAACCCGTTTTTAGGAATCATAAACATGTGAGTCCACTGTTACACTGTGACTCATTTTTCAGGCTGCATGTTCTATAGATTTTAAGAAATGTATAATTGTGGCAACAGGTCGGAGGATGGGTGTCAGGTGGGCAGGGGTTGAGGGGTGAGAATCCCCTGGAAATCTGACTCCAGAGACCAGCATCAGGGTGCAGATCTGAGTTTATTGGCCAGTGCATAAGCAGCACTGCTGACACAGTGTCAATCCTTGGCCAATCATACCTCCCCACACTGTCACTGTGCTCCAATGAAGGCCCTGCCTGAAGAGGTAACTCAGAAGGAGTCAGGGAAGTATCACCATCTGTGAGAACTTCCATAAAGACTGGGGAAGCAGCCAAGCTCTTAGCCTTGCTTCCTTTTTGCTGTCTCACCGGTGTGCTGGAAGCCATCTTAGGTGAGCGGCAGATCAGGACTCTCCGAGGAGTCCCAGGAGCCTGTGGCTCCTCACTCTCCATCCCACTTTTCCCTTCACAAGGTTGACTTCCACATCCCACAGCTCCCCCTTCTGTTTTTACTTCAAGGCTAAGGACTTCCAAGAGGTGCGACTTTACTTGGTGCACAGCTGTTGAGCCTTGACATTTCAAGGGATGGGGAATGTCCCATATAAAGATACAATGTATCATGATATCTCAAAGAATAACATTTCCTAAGAATCCTGTGTGCTCCGTCTCTCTGTCCCTCCCCCTGTCAATCTCTGGTCCTGTCACTATCAACATAGTTCCTGATGGCTTGGCCGCTCATGTCTTCCCCTCCTGAGCAGTGTTCCGTTCTGTGAATGCATGGCGGTTTCCTTACCCATTGTCCTCCTGCAGGACATGTTTGCATTCATGTTTCAGCACTATGGTAAGTGTTTCTCTGCAGCTTTTATGTAGACAGAGGTGTTCAAATCCCGTAGGTAAAACACAGCGATCGGGATTACTGACTCATGCAGTGAGTGTGTGTCTATAAGTTTATAAGAAACACCAAATATCTTCCAGTGTGCCTGTGCTGTTTTACAGTGCCACCAGCAGTGAATGAGAGCCTCTTCCCTGTGCCTTCTTGCCTGTGTTCTAGATAGCCACTGTTCGACATGGTTTCAGTGACATCGCATTAAATAGACTACAACAGCTTAATGATACACAGTAGTGAATGATGTTTCTTCCACTTAATTGTCATGTGTACCTCTTCACCACTAAGACAAAGAGCAATTCAATCATGCTGCCTTGAGTGTTCCTCAACTAATAAGCAACAGGAATAGCCATAGAGATGCTATTCCTTCCTGAGCCCCCAGATGGGGTAGCTATAAGAGTGGGACTTCACTGTCACTCAGGGGCTCTCCATGGAGTCCCAAGACCAGTTGCCCAGTATGGAGACTGGTCCATAGGATGTCAATGTCGCACACAGCCCCACCCCTCGCTTTCAGCTCCTCCATCTCATCTAGCTGTGCCCCTCCCTCCCGCCTGAAGACTGCTACTACTTGCTCTGAAGAACCCAAAATTGGAGCAGTCAGGGTGCCACGAGAACTCAGGATATGAGGGCAGGATCTGGTCACACAGAAAGAAGAGAGAAAGGTATAGGCTTAGATTTTTGAAAAAGGACTTTTAATAAGGGTTCTCAGATGCTTCGACTCCTTTTCTAGCCCACCATTTAAAAGTAGGGGAGAAAAGACGGTAAACAGGACAATAGGATGTGGACCTGTTTAGAAGGGGTTCTTTGGGGCAGGATATCAAACAGGAATCAGCAGCTGTGGCACCATCCAGCAGAAACAGCCAGGCCTCCGCCAGATCGGCGTGAGTCGGCGGGAGTGACCAGAACCTCAGCTGTGCCTCTCTCAAGGAAGTGAAGATCAGCGAAGACTGGAGACCAATGAAGCATTGTACAGCTAGTTGTGCACATGTGCCATTACTGTCCGTTGAGTCCTGTTTATACTCTCTTCAAACACCACGTGTCCTTCCATGGACCTCGCCTCAGCAAAACATCACGTGGGCCTGCATCACATGACACAAGCAGAAACTTCCACTTCAGAAAGGTTCTCTTGACCCAGGGAAGTGTTAATAGAAGACAGGAGAGAAGACGATGGTGGAGAAAGAAGTAAGATTTCACAGGTTATATTTTCTCACTGTTCTGCTTTAAAAGAATTGAGAGGGTGAAGGCTCTCAGATATGGGCCAGGGAGATGGCTCCGTGGAAAGTATTTGCCTTGCAAACAGGAGTACCTGAGTTAGGTCCCCAGAACCCATGTAAAAAACCAGGCGTGACAGTGTGTTGCTGTAATCCCAGCATTGGGGAGATGGAAACAGGATCCCTGGAACAGGGTGGCTGGCCAGCCTAGCCTTCTTGAGTTCCAGGTCAGCGAGAGACCTGTATCGAAAAGTAAGTAAGTAGTATCTAAATAGTAACGTCTTCTAGCCCACCCGCACACATTCCTGCACACATACATACACTTGCACACACAAACAGGGGCATACAAATAAACAACAAAAGGATACTCAGAGAGTGCTAGGAGTCCCCCAAAATACACACCCCCAAAGCACTCTTAGAAAGAGTCTTCACCTTGTCACTCTGTCTTCATGGAGTAAACACAGCTGGGGTGGTAGGGGAGGCCATGGAGTGGGCTTACTCTCCTGGTCAGCACCTGGCCTGGAGGGCGGAGACCTTCCTACTCTTTCTATTTGTAGACACAGAATTCAGAGACAGAAGGCGGCCTGGCGCTTGCCTTGAGTCAGAGTCTGCAATGTGCGAGAGCTTCATAAACAAGCTCAATGGGCCAGAGCCACAGTTCTTAGCAGCAAGCCAGCAGGAGGCTCCACCTGGCCAGCTTGGCCTTGGCTCTTCATCCCTGCCTCTGACCTAACCAGCATCCCAAGGCCGGGCCTGACAGGACCCAAGATGCAACTTAGGAGTCGCCACTGGCACTGAGTACAGGTGTTCCCAATGCTGTTTATGAGGAGAGAGAGAGAGGGAAGGTGGTGGAACTCTAAACCTTCATGCATCAGAGACACTGCACATCCAGAGGCTGTAGCAATGGAAAACCCAAAGGGATACGGGTAGACAAACTTAACAGTTTAGACTGTGTCCTCATTGGAAAGTCATCAAACCAACCTGACCAGCTATAAATAAAGGCGGTTTGCAGGGGGACGATCTGGTAAACAGCATACTTATCCCCAAAGGACTGGAGACATGGCTTAACACCATTTCCTGGTCTTCCAAAGGACCCAAGTTCAGGGGCAACCAGCACCCATATCAGACAGCTGACAACCACCCATAAATGCAGCTCAGGGGGATCCAACAACCTTTTCTGGCTTCTCAGGCAGACACACACACACACACACTCACACACTCACACACACACACACACGTGTGCGTGCGCGCGTTTTGTTTTGTTCTTAATAAGGGTAACAATTGTGATTGCTTCTGATTAGACTCAGTCAATAAACTTCTTGCCACCTGAGTTCAGGTCCTCAGCACCCACATACAAAGTCCAGTTCTGTATCCTGTACCTGAAACCCCAGGGCTAGGGAGGCAGAGACAAGATCCTGGGGCTGTTGGCCAAAGCAGTATGCTTCAGATTCCACGAGAAACCATCTCAAAAACTAAGGCAGAGAGGAACTGGGGGAGACAACTCAATATCGACCTTTGGCCCCCCTAAATGCATGTGCACATCTGCACATAAACACTCACGCACACACATGAACACATACAAACGAGATTATGGGTAACGGCTATAAAGTATCAACCAAGAACCTGAGATACGTATGGTAAGAGCACAGAGGTTGGTGGGTGTCTCTGAGGTGACACCTGATGGTCTCAGTGGCTTTATGCTGTAGTCAGGCAGTGCCACCTAATATTGGGGGTTGCTGGAAAAATCCCAAATCTTAACTCAGTCGTTATCCTTTCTAACACCCTCAGTCCTAGTACAGCTGCAGGGTCAGGATCTTAAAGGATGGTCTTTCAGTTGGATGGAGTCGGGGCTTGGTTCTGGGGTGCCGCTTGACGACAATTGTCAGGCCAGTCTGCTCCAAGTCAGGCAGACTGATGAGCCAACATCGAACGAAGCATGTGGCCAGAGCTAACCTGCATTGAGTCTTGTTAGAATGTGCTTGGAAGAAAGGGTTGACGTTCAGTGTAACTAAGTCTAAACCCCAGCCAAGACTGAACTCAGATCATTTGCATGCTGTTTCTTCTATTGGTTTTTAATCCAACACCTACAAGAGCCACCAAACAATGACAACAAAGACCACAATACACAGCCAGGCGAGTTCTTGCTGGCTTCTTACTGCTAAAGACAGATTAAAAAGGCATTGTTTTCTCTGACATACAAAGTATCTAGTCTCTGACATACAAAGTATCTAGCCACTGGCTTCCATTAAACTTGAGTGAAGCGCAAGAGTACTGAAGGGGTGGGGGTATGCTTGAGGAGAAATTTGCATACACATTTCCATTAGGGTTAAAGACATTTAAATCCACATTACGCTCGGCAGGCAGAATAATGAATGCGCTATTATGGATGAGGTTTAGCATGTGTTGCCACTGCCTTTGGCGGGTTCAAGTCTTGCTCGGGCTGTAATTTTCAGTGACGCGGTTTTTTCCTCATGCATAGGGTAATAGGCTTTAACCTTCTAAGCTTTCCTGCCAGCCCTTGCCCCCCTGCTGCGCCATTATATTGAACTTGCAAGCAGGAAGCTCTGTCCAGCTCGCCCAGATTACCGCGGCAATAGGCCCGCTGAGGGGGCTGGTGTCAGGATAAGTGTTAGAGTGGGAGCTGCCCCATCTTGGCATGCTGTTCTCATCTTATTAAATACAGCTTTGTGGAAGCAGGGAGCCTGCCTCTCAGTCACACTGGCTCAAGCCTGGTCCAACTGCTGCTGTCAGACAATATGAGAATGGGAAGCACCAGAGCTAACGGCAGGTGCTGCTTCCCACGTGACAAACACAAGTCAGAGGGGCTCTTATTATGAGACTGACTTCATGAGCTGGTTGAGAGCGTGTTTTAGTTTGCTCTTCTAGACGCTTCTCTGAGGCCAAGATCCAATTGAGAAAGCCCAGTGCTTTGGGGGAAATGAAACAAACAGGTTCCCTTTCAGTAGTGGCTGGACTCTCTTAGGGCATATAAATCGAAGGACTGCTGCTGCCCTCCACCTTCCAGTTTCAAGTTCCCTTGGGTCTTTCTGTTTTTAAAATATTACATTTTATTAATTCTTTGCAAATTAATTAATGCAAGCACACAATGTATTTAGATCCTAGTCACTTCCCACATCCCCTCCTCCCTTAACTCCTCCCAGATTCACTTTCCACTGCTCCATCCCACCCCCAAATACATTTTCTTTCTTTCTTTCTTTCTTTCTTTCTTTCTTTCTTTCTTTCTTTCTTTCTTTCTTCCTTCCTTCCTTCCTTCCTTCCTTCCTTTCTTTCTTTCTTTCTTTCTTTCTAATGATCCACCGTGTCCAATTTGTGTTGCCCAAAAAATCAGGGGTGTGGAGCCAGTCAGTGGATCTTCCTTAAATTCCAGAGTTAATAGTAGTAGCCTGCAAATCTTTCGAGGCATAATCTTAACTCCTCCATGTCTCAGCATAGCAAGGCAAAGGCAGGGTGTAGACAGATGCAAACGCGAAAACGAACGGATCGAGGTGGCAATAAGTGGATGTTCGGGTTTGAGAGTCTCTGTCTTACTCCAAACATTTACCTTCACACATGGTTTGGTTAAACATTGCTGCAGAATACATAGGCCACTACATTTAGCAGCTTGTAGCATTGGCCACTGTTAACAGTGTGAAGTGGAAGTGTCCTGCAGACTGAGAACACTTTTTTCCCCAGTAGATGGAGCTGTTTGGGGAGGCTTTTGAACAGGGACTTTCATTGGGAGATGTGCGACCGTAGAGTGGTAGAGGTGGGCTTAGTGGTTTGGCCTTAACTCCCTACTTCCTGGTTGACACCATAAGGCAGTTACCACAGGCTCCCATCACCACAGAACAACTTGTCACCATGTCTGCCACATAGTGATGGGCTGTAACCCCTCAAAGCATGAGACAAAAGAAGAAAATGGAGGAGGAGGAGGGGAAGAGGGAGGGGGAGGGGGAGGGGGAGGGGGAGGGGGAGAACCTTCCTCCCTTAGGTTGTTTCTGTAAACTATAAAATAAAAAAGTAAATGCTACCATTTTCTCTCTGTGCTGGCATCTAAGGGTGATGCTTGGAAGAATTAAGCTGGCCTAAGGCTCAGTAGAGACAGAACTCTCTCACACAGGGTCTCTTCTACAGCTGTGATCAGATCATGGATGAGACCAGGACACCCAAAATTCTCTTCAAAGTCTTACTAGGGCTGATGAGATCGATCATGGAGTTCTCAGTGGTTCTCAACTATCCTAATGCTGTGACCCTTTAATACACTTCCTCATGGAGTGGTGACCCCCGACCATAAAATTATTTTTGTGGTGACTGTAATTTTGCTAGTGTTATGAGTCATAATGTAAATGTGTGTTTTCCAGTGGTCTTAGGGGATCCCGTGAAAGGGTTATTTGACCCTGCCCCCAAAAGGGGTTGCAACCCACAAGTTGCACCCCTGCTTTAGAGGATTTAGTATTTCTCCACGCTTCCTCACTCTGTAAAGTGCTCCCGTCCCACGTGTCTCACATCCTACTTCTCTTCTCCAGCAGAACACTGGCTTGTTTCTGAGCTTCCTTCCTGTGCTGATCCACATGACTCCATCACTGCTGTACTGGGAATTAGTGTTGTGAATGTTGTATTACTCACTGGCCTACCACACAAAACACAGTTGGCTGTTTGCAACTTTCTCCTATAACAAGATATACATGGAGATAGATAGATAGATGATAGATAGGTAGATAGATGAGAGAGATGATTGATAGGTAGATGATAGATAGATAATAGAGTAGAAACATGTATGAGAATCCAGTTCCCTTCTACCAAGTAAGTATTAAAAGAGGTTTACAAAAAATGTAAAATTTCCACATGGATTTCTTTTATTTTGGAGGTGATTTTCATTTCTTCCTCTAAAAGTCATTGAGATGATCAGTATTGAGAAAATCGAATTCATTGATTTTATTTTTTATGAATAGATACCTTTAAATCCAGCTTTAATTTCAATTTAACAAATACTAATAAATAAAACTTATGTAAGCAAAACCCCTTCAAGAATCCTCTGGGGTAAGGACTGTGGAGGGGGGCAGTGAGGGGATGTAAAGTGAATGAGTAAAAATTAAAATTAAATTAAAACAAAGAGAACCCACACTGGCTATTAGGATTATAAAGCCCGTGAGAGAGTCAGCACATGGGTACTTGCCGCCGAGCCTGACAACCCAAGTTCAGTCCTGAAGATTTACGTAGCTGAAATAAAGGATGGCCCCATGAATCTTCCTCTGAACTGCACATGACACACAGACACACGCATGCAAAGATAAATTAACGGCTGACTAAATAAATGTAATTTTAAATGAAAGAATATAAGAGATCCTTGAGCCAGGCAGTGGTAGCACACACCTTTAATTCCAGCACTCGGGAAGCAAAGGCAGGTGGATTGCTGTGAGTTCCAGGCTATTCTGGTCTACAGAGTAAGTTCCAGGATAGCCAGGGCTACACAGAGACACCCAGCCTTGAAAAATCAAAGGGGGAAAAAGATTGTTGAGAGCAAAATGTTGGGGAGCCTTTGTACATCTTGTGGAGGGGGTTGTGAGTGCCTGAGGACATCTCCCCTTCTCTTGGATAAACATTGTAGGTACAGTCTTCCAGAGTGGTTAAATTAATCAGCATCCCTTCACCTAGGAGAGGTCTGCACACTCCGCACAAGTAACAAAATGTGGGATTTTGTCTATACTTAATTTTTTATTGTTTTACGTGTGTGTGTGTGTGTGTGTGTGTGTGTGTGTGTGTGTGTGTGTGTGTGTGTGTGTGGCTTGCCACTTGTACATGAGCACATGCTAAGGCCAGAGGGTGCCTGATTTCCCGTAATTGGAGTTAAAGGCAGCAGTGAACAGCCCCTTGAGTGAGCCCGGAACTGAACTCAAGTCCTCTGCAAGATCAGCTCACACGTTTAACTGTGGCTCCCTGTGGTGGTTTGAATTGGTGTGGCCCCCCTAGACTCAGGTGTTTGAATGCTTGGCCCACCATGGCCGGCACAAATAGGAGGGCCTTGTTGGAGGAAGTGCATCACTGTGGGGGTGGGCTTTGAGGCCTCCTATGCTTAAACTCTGCCCAGTGTGGAATTCCAGCCTCCTTCTGGCTGCCTACAGAAGACAGTCCCCTCCTGGCTGCCTTTGGATCAAGATGTAGAACTCTCCGCCCCTCCAGCACTGTATCTGCCTGGATGCCGCCATGCTCCCTACCATGATGATAATGGACGGAACCTCTGAAACTGTGAGCCAGCCCCAATTAAATGTTTGCTTTTATAAGAGTTGCTTTGGTCCTAAGTTCTCTTCCCAGCAACCAAACCCTCAGACATGCCCTCTCTCTAACCCCTCTGTTCATTGTTTTGAAATTTTTCCTTGGCTGCCAGGGGTGGGGGTGAGTGCTATAGGGTGCATGTGAAGATCAAGGACAACGTGAAGGAACCATCTTCCTCCTTCCATTCTGTAGGTCTCAGGGATTTACCTCAGGCTGGGGGGACGGCACCTCCATCTGCGTCGCCGTCAAACCAGCCCCCACATTTGTCCTCACAGCCATTCTATTGGCTTTACCTTGAGCTGAAAAACCTTTTCTGGGCTAAATGCTGGCACGTGTTTTTCGTTGATGTTGTTGTGTGTTTGTTTTATTGCTTGTTTTAATGAAAAAAAAAAAACCCTCAGGGAGAGAGTCATAGATGATCAAGCTTGTTCCTTTCACTGACTAATAATGAAGATGAAAGCCCAAGCGTGCGGTGGTGATCGTGAGAAAGCGCATACGAGAGAACACAGCCTCATCTCGTCAAGCCATAGAGCTCATTCCCTTGACCAGACTGTTGCTGAGTGGGCTAACCTACAGAAAGTATGTTGACACACCAAACGGCGTGGTTAGGATAAGGCTCAATCACGGGAAAGAGGTCCAGTGAATGTGTGGGCCAATCCCACTAATTCTGAAGGACTTTAAACCTCCATGAGTCTGAGCTTGTCCTTGGCAATAATGCTAACAATAGAACGTGCATTTCAAAATGGATGCCAGAGATGAATAGGACTGAAATAGTTTGTTTACTTGTTAAATAACAAGACAGCCTGTTCCTCGAGGAGTTTGTTCCAAACCAGGGAATGTTTCTCTCCCTACCTCCAATGATCAAGAAGGCCTGGGAGGTTTTCGAGTATTGGCTGTTCAGGATGTTGAGTTGTGCAGTATAATGATTCCCACCAGAATGTGGGGGGAATGCGGCTTTTGAAGTCAGTGTAACATGATAATTCTTCCCCAAGGCCAATTATTTATTACTCTCCTCCTTGACCTCCTCACCAGCTCCTGCCTCCAGGTTCCTGCTGGCTGTGAGTGATTTGAATGAAAACAGCCCCTGTGGGTTTGCAGCAGGGACACTGTTAGGAGGTGTGGTCTTGTTGGCATAGGTTTGTCACTGAAGGTGGGCTTTGAGGTTTCAGACTCTCAAGCCAGGCCCAGCGTCATTCTCTCTTCCTGCTGCCTTTGATCCACATGTCAGACTCTTAGCTGCCTCTCCAGTATTATTTCTGCTCACATGCTGCCATGCCTTACACCATGAAGACAATGGACTAAGCCTCTGAATGACAAGCCAGCCCCAGTTAAACTCTTTCCTTTATAGGAGTGCCGTGGTCATGGCATATCTTCAGAGCAATAGAAACCTTAGCATGGAAGTGTAGGCCACAGAAATCCTCTCCTCCCTGACTTGCTTTTTGGTCATGGTGTTTCAGCATAGCAATAGCGACCTAAACTAAGACAATGCTTGTCCCTCTTTCCACCCAGTGGACAAAAAGACTGCAAAGGAAGTCTCTGCAGCCTCGGAATAGGAGAGAACTATGGGAAGGAAGGGACAGGAACCCACTTCCCACATCAGAGAGGTACAGAGTAAAAGGTAAGGCTGCACAGTGTTAGGTCAATGAGTTCCAGACACTGTGTAGCATCGTTCTTCCCTGGGCTCATTCTGCAGGAAGCCCCTTCCAGCTCTCTGTAAACTGGTCAGAGCACTGGCCTTGGTGCCCTTAGGCGCTAAGTAAATGTTACTATGAAGAAAGAAAATTGTTGATTGTTTTTTTAAAAAAGTGTTAGTTGAGGATATGGCTCTAGTGTAACCAATGCTAGAGGAAGCAACTGTAACCTCCTTTCTTTTCAAAAGTATCCTCCTGTGGGCCTGTTAAGAATTCCAACAGCTGGGGCAAAGGGATGTCTAAAGATTCTTATTATCAATCTGTCATTTCTCTTTTCCATCTCAACTCCTCCCCTTTCAGTGATTTTCTTGCTGTTATGGTAGCAAATGATATCACCCCCTACGCCCCAAAATACTGAAACCAAACCAAGCAAAGCAGTAACCATATTTAAAAAAAAATACTCCCTGGATATTAGTTGAATCCGAGAAAGGCAGTGTCTAGCCGTGCAAACACTAAAGACAGAATGAATTTCTGGGAAGTGCTGTACAGGCTAACCCCGTGTATTCACTGACTCTCACCTCCTTAATAACCCACAAACTCAAGCCTTCTCACGGAAAGCCCAGCAGTCTCACCCCACTTCTCCACCAAGAGTTCCCAGCCAAGAGCTGTAATGAGGTCTCCCGGAGGGCCGGCCCCCATTGTGCTCACTGAAGATGTTTCCTATCTGTTGATCGAGCCTCGTCAACAGCGAGCGTCTCTCCGGACTCGGTTCGCAGGGTGATTCGGTACACTTCCATCTCTTGTCGTTGTTGTTTTGAGTTTGTTTTTCAATTAATCCTCTATCCCAAGACATGTGCTAATCCGCCATGGGCCCTTGCTCCTGGTGTGAATTACCTGATTTTTACTGTCTCTGAAAACATCGTACGTGTTCGTAAAACATCACCGACGTGCTGGGCAGTGTCAGCCCGAAGTGAAAGACTGCGTGCTGGGGAGGAGGCCAGAATTAACTCACTGTGTTTCAGGTAAATCAACGAGGATTGGAATGGAGACTGGTTTAGTTCCATTCATATCTAGAGGAATCAGTGTAAATTATGGTAGAACGGCGATTATGTCAGATATTTTATGAAGCTATGGGTTTTCATAATAATTTAAATGACAGCGAGTGATGCTTAGTCCACAGATGAAAGCCTGTCGGGGGTCGGTAGGGGAGATGGAGAGACGGCCCAGTGGTTGAGGCACTTGCTGCTCTTCCAGAGGACCCGAGTTGTTTGGCTGCCAGCACCCACATCAGTTGACTCCCAACCACTTGAACCCCTGCTCCAGGGAACTGGATCCCCGTTTCTGGCTTCTACAGACACAGATACACATCATTAAAAATAAATCATTTATTTTTAAAGACTAGGTGTTCAGATCTTAAAGAAAGACTGCTTGGACCCATAATTCTAACACTCGGGAAACTAAACAGGAGGATCACAAGTAACCAACTTGGGTTAACATCATGAGACCACACACACACACACACACACACACACACACACACACACACACACACAATCAGTTCCAAAGGGGAGAAACTATGCTGTTTTCTGGAAAAACAGATACAATTAGAGATCTGCTGATCGAGTGAGATAATCCTGAAGGATGTGTATAGCATGCATTCTGTTGTTTGTGGAGCCCGGATTTTATAAAAAAAAAAGCAAAAACAAAAGCCCATTTTATATGCGTGTGTGCGTATAGCAACTCAGAGCAAGTATGGAAGGAAACACGCTGTGGATTTTGCACAGTGCTTCAGGAAATTAATAGAAATCCAGTAGCTGTGTTTTCCTGTGTATATGTGTGTGAGGGGGAGGGCATGTACACATCAGTGCAGGTGCCCTCGGAGGACAATAAAAATAAAAAAGTCAATTTACAGATCCCCTGAGCTAGATTTCCAGTGACTGTGACCCACCCAATTTAAATGGTAGGAAGTAAACTCTGGTGCTCGGCAAGAGTGTGTGTCCTCTTAGCCACTGAGCAGCTCTGCATCCCTAACACACAGTCATCTTGTCGTTGTGTTTTAAACAATGAGAGCCACCAGCTACCCAACCTGTATGGCTGAAAAGAACAGCACAGGGTAGACTAGAGACAGACGGGAGGAGGTCCTTTCTACTCCTCTTTCCACACAGTTGACAAAGAGACTGTGAAGGAAGTCTCTGCAGCCGTGGGATAGGAGAGAACTATGGGAGGGAAGGGACAGGGACCCATGTCCCACATCAGAGAGGTACAGAGTAAGAGATAAGGCTGCACGGTGTTAGGTCAGTGAGCTACTGACCAACATGGGCGCAGGGAACTGATCTCCTTGCGACCTCCGGATCAGCAGCACCTGCTCCTAAGCACCAACCGCATCGCCCGCCTCCCTTTCCACACTCTCGGGAGTCTAACACACTCACGCTACGCAAAGAATCTTCAAAATCCTCAAAGATCTTCAAAACTCTAGATGTCTTGGACGGTCTGGGAAATAGTCCCTGTGAGGAGGGAAGCTGGCTCTATGTTCCAGTTACCTTCACGTCCTTCATGGGTCTCCCGCGTCGGAGAGCAAGTCATGGCTCTACCACTGAAGGCTTCATCACTGTAGGGATAATCACAGCTGGTGCCTGTGTGCCCGGATCTAGATGTGGGCCAATCTTTTTTTTTTTTTTTGGTTCTTTTTTTTTTTGGAGCTGGGGACCCAACCCAGGGCCTTGCGCCCTGGGCAAGCGCTCTACCACTGAGCTAAATCCCCAACCCCGATGTGGGCCAATCTTAAGTTCTCACATCCTCACATTCCCCCCCCGGGGCAGGAGCTGTGGTTTTCACGTGCATTTTACAGTTGAGGGAACAACAGAAAGTCGAAGGGTAAAGCTAGGTGCCCCTACCGTGGTAGACTTACGGGAACATGTGACCGTGCTCATGGCCACTGGGGATCTAGATTCAGGACCTCACACCCACTTAACAAACCCTCTCACTCACTGAACCAACGCCAGCCCCAGTCATTGATTACCTGTGGTTATCGTAACATGGTGCTTCTCTCTTAAGAACTTGACAAGCTCAAAGAATGCATAATCTCTCTGCCTGGTTTCCGTGTTCTATTTAAATCAGGGAGCAGATGTCACCTGTTTAAATACGAATCAAGGTCGGCCTCAGCACGCTGGTGAGGGCGGACCACAGAGGTTAAGGAAGCTGAAGCTGGTGGGTTCTGGGTATAACTGTGCTCCTTTGAGGTCGCACTTCCCAATTCCCACAGTCCTTCTCCAAAGAGGAAGAGACAACCCTCCGAAATCTGAGGGCTCAGCTCATCTTCCCAACCCCACCAACCCCCAACCAGTCATTTTCCGACGGATATGTCTTCATCAACGCACACCCAAGTTATGGCACCAGGCGGACAGCAAGTTATTTTTAGAAGAGTACTGTATACAATGGGGTTTTAGGGGGGCAGGGGGTTGGAAATGAGAACAAAAAGGAACAGACAATTGCTTTGGGGGACGGCACAGATTAGTACATCATTGCATACTAACAAAGTGCTAATTGCCCCTTTTGACCACGGGCCCAGTTTACAAAGCTTGTGCACAAATGTGCCCTGTGCACTAAATTACAAAACTAACGCTGCATTATTTCTCAGTGCAGCTTGCAAATTCTTGTAGGGCAGGATGTATTAGCATTCATTAAATCAGAGAGACACGGAGAAGAGGAGGGCGGGAGGGAGGGAGGAGAGACAAGAGACAGACAGAGAGACAGAGAGAGGAACGGGCCAACTAATCTTTTGGATCACCAGTGTCGCGACTGTGCACGGACACCACCATTCAAAGCAAACAGCACCTATTTTCTGGACTTGGGCGACGCAGTTTCAAACCAGCCGCGAACAGAAAACTAAAATGTAGCAGCTAAACAATGAGCTAGCATTAATTTTAGCCACCACGTGCTTTGCCGTACGTACGTGCGTGCGTGACGCCACCACGTGCTTTGCCGTACGTAGGTGCATGCGTGACCCCTTATTGAGGGGTGACCAAGTCAAACAGCGTATTCCCCAAAGCAGCAGAGGAACTGCCAAAAGGCAATTAGGGTTTCACCTACAGAGAGCAAGGGAAGGTTTGGTGCGACGGGGGCTCTTAATTTGTACGGCAAAATGTCCCTGAGACATCTCCTAAATACAAAGAAGTAGGCTCAGTCCATACCGATAACGGATGTGCTGAGACGGCTTAGAGTTTCAAACCTCAGCACCTCAGAAGACCTAGGGATCAACAATTCTGCCATTTCACAGATGTCTGTGGAGTGACTGTTTCTGAGCTAACCCCCGGGGCGGATTCACACCGCCTGTCTGCCGTGGCTGTGCGGCAGGAGACGCAGGTGTGTGGGCATCTTGGCCCCGCGCTGAGTTTGCTCCCTGCAGGGTTATCTCCGGGAGCCTTGGCCTCCGCTGTGCTGTTCACAGCTAGGCTATTACTTTAGTTGTTTAGCTTTAGGAACCACCATACTGATGGAGGCTGGGCATTTTTTCCAGCAGTGAATAAGCACGCCTTTCCCTGTGTCCTTGTCAACATGTGTGGTTTTTCCGAACAGTAGCCATTTTGACTGTGGTGGGGCGGGATCTCCGTGTAGCTTTGGCTTCCATTCCCTTTATGGCTAAGGATGGTCCATTACTGTTCATGCGTCGTGATGGCTGTTCTTGGTTGCCGCCTTGACTACGCCTTGAATTCACTAAAATTTCAAACCACGAGGCACACCCGTGAGGAACTTTTGGTAAATTGGATCACTTGAGGCAGGAAGACCTACCCTAAATCTGGGCCACACCTTCTCCTGGCAGCCAAAAGAAGGGACAGGAAGATAGAAGTTTTTGTTCTCTGTCTGCTTGCCCACACTCTGGTTGATAAATCAGTTCCTTCGCTGGTGTTAGAGCTTGATTTTCCTTCGGGATTCTAAACATTCAACCTTGAGGAGTGAACAGCTACTGAATTCTTGGTTTCCCGGCAGTAGACAGCCAGTGTTGGAATAGCATGTAAGCCACTCTAATAAATTCTCTCTCTCTCTCTCTCTCTCTCTCTCTCTCTCTCTCTCTCTCTCTCTCTCTCTCTCTCTCTCCCTCTCTCCCTCTCTCTCTCCGTGTGTGTGTGTGTGTGTGTGTGTGTGTGTGTGTTTATATATTCTATCAGTTCTCTTCCTCGAGGGTCCCTTAACACATGCATTAAAAACTGTATACTTTCTTATTTATTGATTGGATCATTTGTCCTTTGGTGTTTACTGATCAAATTTTTCTTCCATTCTGTAGGCTGTGCCTTCACTCTGGTAACTGCTTCTTTGGCCACACAGAGGCTCCTAAAGGTGATGCTGTTTCAGTGGACCCCACACACTGCTTTGTAGCTTTTGAGGTAGTTAAAGGGCCACTCCTGCCCCTGTGTTCTTATGTTTCCTTCCCTCTTCTCTGGTACCTCCAGCATTTCAGGGTAGTGTGCAGGCTTTCTCTTCAGTTTGAAGTGAATTTTTGTGAGTGCTGAGAATCATGAACCTAATGTCAACCTCCATCGTGTAGATATCCAGCTTCCTGGCAAACATCTGTGGGAGAAGCCTCTTCCACAAGTTTTTTTTTGTTTTTGTTTTTGTTTTTTTTTTGTTTTTTCCATGATCTGTTTGGGGCACCCTTGCCTAAAATTAAACTGTGGGTGTGTTGATCTGGAGTCCTTAACTTTATTCTGTTGGTCTACATGTCTATTTTTTCTACAAATACCATGCTGCCTTTGTGACTGTGGCCCTATTATATCATTTGAGGTCAAATACTGTGGGATCTTTAACACTCAGCTTAGAACTGTGTCTGGCCAATTTTGGTCCTGTATGTTTATGTATAAGTTTTTTTTTTCTTTTTTCTTTTTTTCGGAGCTGGGGACCGAACCCAGGGCCTTGCGCTTGCTAGGCAAGCGCTCTACCACTGAGCTAAATCCCCAACCCCTATGTATAAGTTTTAAGAGTGTTTTTCTGGTACTGTGCAGAGCGTTTTTGGAATTTTGGTTGTTGAATCTACACACCACATTTTTGGTAATATAACGGCTTCACGATATTAATTCTTCCAATTCATGAGCATGAAGGGCCTCTTCCCATCTTCTAGTGTCTTATTTCAGAAAGACTTTTTAGCATAGAAAAAAGTGCACACGTGCGTGTGCATGTGCGTGTGGATGTGTCGTTTGTTTTGTTCCATTATTTCTTGGAGGCTAGGCAGACGGGATTGTTTTCCCCCCATTTGCTTCTCAGAATACCCATTATTAGTATATTAAACAGCTACCGACTTTCGCGTGTTTATTTTGTATCCTGTTACTCAGCTGAAAGGATTTATCAGTTCTAACAGTCTTCTGGCAAAGCATTCAGAGTCTCTCCAGGAAAAGGACAAGCCGTCTGCAAATAGGGCTGATTCTATGACTCTCTCTCCTGTCTGTCTCCCCTGCATTTGTTTCTCTTACTGGCTGGCCTTGACTAAGATTCCAGGCAGTGGATGGAGGGAGTGCAGAAGGGGCACCCTTGTGTCCTTCCTGATCCGAGTGAGGTTGTCCTTGGGGAAGAATGGGTGGGATGATGCTTTTAATGCATGTGGTGGTTCTGCAAAGTTGCTTCCATGAGCGCTGCCTACTAAAGCTATTGGGCAGATTTCAAAGCTCAGCCGGATTCATTCCCCCCTCCCCTGAGGCTCAGCTCTGGACAGTTGGGGCTGAATTTAACAGCATGGCGGAAACACTGCCGCTGAAAGTGGATTGAGCCTCCTCCTCCTCCTCTGACGTAATCAACATGAATATAGGTCCAAATCAAATGGATGACTACTTTCAAAGAAAACTGGAGTCCTTCAGTTAACACTGGAAGGAAGGATGTGGCCCCGTGTAGCTTGGTTTCAGGGATCAGAAGTTAGGATATTACTAGGCAGGCTTATAGTTATGAATATAGCTTTTCTTTAAGAGTGCCTTAATTTGTGCGCCAGTGTGTACGTGCATGCACACATGCGTGCGGTTGGTCACAGAGGCCAGAGAAGGCATTGGATGCCTGGAGCTGGAGTTACAGGCAATTGTGGGCCTTTTGGTATGGGCTATGAGAGCAAACCCAAGAACTCAGGTCGTCTAGAAGAGCATCAAGTGCTCTTTAATCATCATCCCTACCCCATGAAAAGAACTTTGTAAAACCAGCCCAGGTTTCTGCCCAAGAGAGCCAGTTACAGCTTGAGAGAGAAGTGTGTATCTGTTTCTAGCTTACTAAATATCTGGGACTATTGTCTGAAACACAGATTTAGGTCACAGAGTTTTAAGACGGAGCAGAAAGCAGACCTTGGACATCAGACCTGGCTAGGAAATGTACCTCCTGGTTTCGTTGGAGTTGAAAAACTATGAAAAGTTAAGGGTTTTATTAGGAACTGAGCCATTTGATTAGGTGGTTTGAGGTTTCACTATCCTTTTTGTTTGTTGGTTGGTTGTGATGAGAGTCTCAGGTAGCCTAGGCTGGTCTCAAACTCACAATATACTGTTGACCTTTGAAATTTGATTCCTGCCTCTGTCTCCTGAGTGCTGGGGGTTAGGGGTAAGCACCACCACATTCATTTAATGCAGTACCGTGGACGGAAGCCAGGCCGCTCACACTAGACAAGCACTCCAGCGATTGAACTACATCCCCAACCTGACTGAAGTTTTATAACAATTAAATGATCAGGTCTCTGTAAAGTCCTGCTTCTTTGTCTTTAGAAGTGGGTGAGGAGAAAAACACACATGGTATGCACTCATTTATAAGTGGATATTAGCCCAAATGCTCGAATTACCCTAAATGCACAGAACACATGAAACTCAAGGATGACCAAAATGCGGATGCTTCACTCCTTCTTTAAAAGGGGAACAAGAATACCCTTGGGAGGGGATAGGGAGGCAAAGTTTAGAACCGAGACTGAAGGAACGCCCATTCGGAGCCTGCCTCACATGTGGCCCATACATATACAGCCACCAAACTAGATAAGATGGATGAAGCAAAGAAGTGCAGGTCGACAGGAACTGGATGTAGATTTCTCCTGAGAGACACAGCAGAATACAGCAAATACATAGGTGAATGCCAGCAGCAAACCACTGAACTGCAAACGGGACCCCCATTGAAGGAATCAGAGAAAGGACTAGAAGAGCTTGAAGGGGCTCGAGACCCCATATGAACAACAATGCCAATCATCCAGAGCTTCCAGGGACTAAGCCACTACTCAAAGACTATACATGGACTGACCCTGGACTCCAACCTCATAGGTAGCAATGAATATCCTAGTAAGAGCACCAGTGGAAGGGGAAGCCCTTGGTCCTGCCAAGACTGTATCCCCAGTGAATGGAATTGTTGGGGGGTGGTGGGCGGTAATGGGAGGATGGGGAGGGAACACCCATGTAGAAGTGGAGGGGGAGGGATTATGGGGCTGTTGGCCTGGAAACCAGGAAAGGGAATAACAATTGAAATGTAAATAAGAAATACCCAATTTAATAAAGATGGAGAAAAAAAAGAAGTGGGTGAGGGACGAACTGGGAGAAGGAAGTAGCCTTTACCTTCAGTTTCCTTGCAAACAATATCTATTCTCTCTCTCTTTTTTAATGAGATTCTGAATTTTTTTCTTGTTATCCAGGCCTTAAGATAAAATGATTGTTGTTTTTTTTGTTTTTTTAAGAAAGAAAATGACAAAATCTGAATATTTGAAATCATAAATTGCCCACTTGGGTTCTTGAGCAATATTACCTGGTAAAGGATCCGGGATAATCTGTATCCGTGGTGTGGTTACACTGGCCACAGAGCCACGGCCACAGAGCCACAGCCACGTCGATGTACAGCTGCTAAGATCTGTAGGAAGAAGCGCACACGTGGACAGAGACCTGACTCTGGGATTGGCCATCTCTTACGGGGCTTCCCACTCAGGGTGGCTTCCCACTCACCGCCTCTGTTTGCTTTCGCTCCTGATGCTTTTAATGACATTCTGAAACTCTCAGCTACAATGTAGCAAATGGGAAATTTCTGTCTCAAGCATCTCCCTGTTTGTTTCCCTTTGTCTGGTGTGTGGTCCTCATAGCAGGCGGATGCTAAACTGTCACATCGGGCTTGTTAGTCAAATTATGGTGATTAATGCAAACAGCCAACATGAACTTTGAGCGGTTCTGATGCTCCACAGCCCACGTGCTGGCAGGACGCCATCCTCCCACATCTCCTAAGCGACTCAGACACCTTTCAACACCAAGGAAGCTTGTCCTCAAGCACAGAGCCCGGTGACTTGTAACTGACTCAGACACCTTTCAAAACCCAAAGACAGCTTCCTGGGATTTGATATAAATGTGACGGCCAAGGTCCTTTCAGGAGATAACATTAATGAGGATATTTGAAACCACATGGCTTCAGGTGAAACGCTGTCTTCTCACAGCCCTCCCGCAGGCAGGAGGCTGTGCCTTCCTAGAGCTTTGGAAACACAGTGAAGCTTCCATTGCCCCTCGGTCCTCGTGTGAGCATTTCCTTTAAGTGGCTTTTACATTTCATTAGTGCATATTCATTGTATACAGTGGTATGTCTCATACACGGTCTCTCAAGTATTTCATGCACTTGGAAAGTCACGCCACCCCCTTAGTTGCTCTCCCACTTCCCTTCCTCCTAGTCTCCTCTGTCCCTAACCCAACCGCCTTCTTCTATCATTCATAGATGTTTGTGTACATATGGTATGTGACATATGTCTTCTCTCTCTCTCTCTCTCTCTCTCTATATATATATATATATATATATATGTATATATATATACTTTCAATTCTATAAAGAATTATATGAATCATGAAAAATAGGCTATTTATCTTTCTGTACATGATTTATTTCATTTAAGTTGATGATCTCCAGTTGCATATATTTTCTACTATGCAACTGAGTAAAAAATTCTGTTGCTTTTTTACTTTTTGAGCCAAAACTTAGACCACCATATGACCAAGCTATATTACTTCTAGGTATATACCTGAAGGGCACACCCATCTCCATTGCCCTGAAGGGCACACCCATCTCCATTGCCCTGAAGGGCACACTCATCTCCATTGCGATACTGTAGTCCAATTGTGGAATCAGCTAAGGTGTCTGTCAGCAAGGGGGTGGGCTTTAACACAGTAACAGCCCCACCTGCACTCCTGGCGCATCTTCCTGGAATGGTGGACTTATGAGTGTCCGCCGCTTTCTTAGACTGAAACAGATATTTTCAAAATTAATAAGAACATTTTCTAGAAACTTGGAGAGTGCTTATGATATCGTAAAGACATCCCAAGTCTGAAATTCTCCAGAGACTGTAACTCTCAACCTTGTGAACGAATATGAACTTTGAGCTTTTGCCAAAAGGGATTTCCTGTCGAAAAAGAAACCCAACTATGACAAAAACGTTCCATCAACACAAACTAAAGTGTTTTTTTTCTTAAACCAGGGTATCCCCACCGACACACTGCTCTAGAAGTTCGTAAAGTGAGTTTAGAAGGGTCAACTCATGAAAACTTGGATGCTGTGACCTTATCCAGGTGTTTACCGCCCCTACTGCACCCCGACGTCCGTCCCCCAAGAGCAGACACAAACTTGGCTTCTTGCTCTACCCCTGTTGTTCACAGCTTGTGCCTGCTGGTCATCCATTCAACCATGACCTGTCAGTAGTAACGCCATCATAAGAAAGAGAGCAGGACAAGGACACATGACGTCACATGGACCCATGGAAATGGCTATCCCATCAGTTAGCAAGGTTGTGTGGGGTTCTAACAGACTGAGAAAATGACCTAGCACACAGACCTCATTATGCTTTCTGTCTAAGTAAAATCAGGCCTCTGTGAGGTTTCTTTTTTACTTACAATAAAATCCACTTTTAAATATATTTTTACCATTTTGACAGTCATATTCTCATAGTCACTATCAATCTAGAGAAGAAATTACTCAAAAATGTTTCTCACACCTCATATCAATGGTTCTTCAAACTCCCAGCCCTAGAAATCACTGGTTTATATTTTTTTTCTACACCCTTGTCCCTTCAACAATGTAGTGTACATGGTTTCATAGGGAAGGTAACATTTTGGGTGGTAATTCTTTCATTTACTGTAATTACTTTGAATATATCCACTTAGTTGTAATGGATTTCTATGCATATTTGTATATAATTATGTGGGTTTGCTTTTAAATGTGTCGATGTATCAATGACTCATTTAAAACTTTCCCTACTAACCATGTATTCATTATTTTGTGTTCAGATTGTCAGGGGATTGCCACAACATATTGTGGAGGTCAAAGGACGTGTTTGCACACGTGGACTTAACTCAGGTCACCAGGTTTAGTGGCAGTGCCTTCTCCCGCTGAGGCACTAGCCCTGCAGTTTAACACTGGGGAGCCTCCTCTTACAGGAGGAAGTTGTGATTTGTTTACCTGTCCACAGGTGAGTTGGAACACGTTTGCCATGTTTTAACATTTTTGTAACACTGAATATATACTTATAAATATTCATGTGCAGATTTTTGAGGGAGGGATGACTGATTAATAAGGCAAATATAAATCAGATCTCTGGTGCACACCTGTGAGCCCATCATGGCAGCAGTGACTCACACCTGTGAGCCCATCATGGAAGTGGTGACTCACACCTGTGAATCCATCTGTCCAACATGGCGGTAGTGATGCACACCCGTGAGCACATCTGTCCAACATGGTAGTGGTGATGCACACCTGTAAGCCCATCTATCTAACATGGCGGTAGTGATGCACGCCTGTGAGCACATCTGTCTAACATGGCAGTGGTGGTGCACACCTGTGAGCCCATCTGTCTAACATGGTGGTAGTGATGTACACCTGTGAGCCCATCTGTCTAACATGGCAGTGGTGATGTACACCGGTGAGCCCATCTGTCTAACATGGCAGTGGTGATGTACACCTGTGAGCACATTTGTCTAACATGGCAGTGGTGATGCACACCTGTGAGCCCATCTGTCTAACATGGCAGTGGTGATGCACACCTGTGAGCACATCTGTCTAACATGGCAGTGGTGATGCACACCTGTGAGCCCATCTGTCTAACATGGCAGTGGTGATGCACACCTGTGAGCACATCTGTCTAACATGGCAGTGGTGATGCACACCTGTGAGCACATCTGTCTAACATGGTGGTAGTGATGTACACCTGTGAGCCCATCTGTCTAACATGGTGGTAGTGATGTACACCTGTGAGCACATCTGTTTAACATGGCAGTGGTGATGCACACCTGTGAGCCCATCTGTCTAACATGGTGGTAGTGATGTACACCTGTGAGCCCATCTGTCTAACATGGCAGTGGTGATGCACACCTGTGAGCCCATCTGTCTAACATGGCAGTGGTGGTGCACACCTGTGAGCCCATCTGTCTAACATGGCAGTGGTGATGCACACCTGTGAGCACATCTGTCTAACATGGCAGTGGTGGCGCACACCTGTGAGCCCATCTGTCTAACATGGTGGTAGTGATGTACACCTGTGAGCCCATCTGTCTAACATGGTGGTAGTGATGTACACCTGTGAGCCCATCTGTCTAACATGGCAGTGGTGATGCACACCTGTGAGCACATCTGTCTAACATGGCAGTGGTGGCGCACACCTGTGAGCCCATCTATCCAACATGGCAGTGGTAATGTACACCGGTGAGCCCATCTGTCTAACATGGCAGTGGTGATGCACACCTGTGAGCCCATCTGTCTAACATGGCAGTGGTGATGCACACCTGTGAGCCCATCTGTCTAACATGGCAGTGGTGATGCACACCTGTGAGCCCATCTGTCTAACATGGCAGTGGTGGTGCACACCTGTGAACCCATCTGTCTAACATGGCAGTGGTGATGCACACCTGTGAACTCATCTGTCTAACATGTCAACAAGAGGATCAGGAGCTTGGGCAATCCTCAGCTATGGGAAGAGTTGAATCCAAAGTGGCTTCATAAAGACCATGTCTAAAAGCTGTGTAAGCCTTGCAATAAGTCCTAGCAAATGGATATGACATTACATGAGTAAAATTACTTGTTAGAAAATACATATTAAATTCATATTAAGATAGTACTAAATACTCATTAAATGGTAAACATTGTTAACTTGCAAGAATCCCGTTACCATGGGGCTGGAGCGATGGCTCAGTGGTTAATAACTCTTGTTCTTACAGAGGGAGGAACCAGGTTCAGTTCCCAGCATCCTAATCAGACAGTCCACAACTTCCTGTAGCTCCGAGGCATCTGATCCCCTCTTCTGGCTTCCCCGGGCATCCACACATATGTGCACACACTCACATACATATGTATAAAGTTAACAAAACATTTTAAACTAAAGAGTCCCATTACCAGATTCTAAAACCCGAATTACAGATCACACTTTGAGATGTGAATATGAACTTGATTTCCAGTTCTGCCCAACATCCAAAAGTTAGTACAAGGTGTGTCTACACTGCCAAACTCTTCCAGACACAGTCTGCTTGGGGTGTGTGTGTGTGTGATGTGTGTGTGTGTTTGTCTGTGTCTGTGTGTATGAGTGTATATGCGTGTATGTGTATGTGTATGTATATGTGTGTGTATGTGTTCTGTGTATGTATGTGTCTGTGTGTATTTGTGTATGTGTGTGATATATATGTATGTGTGTGTCTGTGTGTGTGTCTGTGTGTGTGTGTTGTGTGTGTCACTGAAACCCAGGTTGCCTGGCCTTTTCTTCTCACAAGGGAATTGCTCATGAGGTAATAATGACTGTTTGAAGGTAAGTGGAGGATTCCATTCAACATATGGAGTGACAGTGTAAACAGAATGTCTTGGGACTTTTTGTCATGAATTGACTTTATTTTATTAACATGTGTGTGTGCATGTGTGTGTGTGTGTGACTATGTGTAGGTATGTCCATATGAGAACAGGTGTCCCCATAAGGAATGTCACATCCCTTAGGAGTCAGGGTCCTGGTGATCACAGGTCACCTGTGTGGGTGCTGGGAACTGCACCTGATCCTCTGCAAGAGCAGTGTATGTTCTTAACCACTGAGCCATCTCCGCAGCCCCGAAGTTTTCTTTGGGAGGCCTGACTTTTGAAGCCAACGCACAGGATCTTACAGGAGGAGAAAGCTTCGTCCCCTCTGAGAAATCTGTCATTTCTGCATTGTGGAGTCCTTGCCTCCCTGGTGACGGAAGGCTGTTCGGATGTCACCTTCAGAAACAATAGTGGCTGTGACAGTAAAAGGCACACGGAAGATGGTGTGGCCCAAATCCCGCATCCCTGTTTCCCACTTCAGGGTTGACAAGCTACGCGGAGGCCCGTGGCCTGGGCTTGGGACACAGCTGCTAAAAGCACTTTCTCTGAGTCCTCCTAAGTGGGCCCTCTGCGATGACCAGTGACTGTGAGTACTTCAGACAGGCACAGCTGTGGGCGAGCACAGGGCCATGTTACTGCATTTCTATAAAGAAAGCTAGCTGTCCATGGATTCGGAGGGCAGAGATGCTGAATGGACCGCTCTTAGATTTAAAGTATTGTTAGCCGTTTAGAGGCGTAACGAGAGCATCCAGGCAACGGTGACCAGAGTTTATTTTATATGTGTTTTTTTCTGTGCTTCCTATAGGATCATACCAGTATTATTGTTGTTGTTGTTGTTATTAAAATTATAATGTTATATGTCAGGATGATTTTAACTAGTCTGTAGCATGTCTCATATAAACTATGTCATCTGCGGTAAGGCAGATGTAGGGAATAGAACCTTCTAGGCATCGAAGACAGATCTAGGGTTCTCCTTTAGCTGTCTGCTGGGCTTTGGCCGCCTCTCGAATTCCTCATCCTCATTTCCACCCCTCGTCCCTGCCCCAGGGTTGCACTTACAGCCTAGGATACCAGCCCTGGCAGGACGGTTTTACCTTATGAGGACAAGTCTTGGTGACAGAGTTCAGCACCTGCACACCTTTCTGTCTCTGAGTGAACAGGCTGCAGAAAATCTAAAAGAACAAAACAAAACCAACAACTCCCCACTAATAGCAACTTGATGACTTCTAGTAAGTTAAGTTAGTCTAGCCCCCCAGTCCTCTCATTTATTACTGAAGCATCCCTGCTCGGGATTCCCCGGAGAATTCAGCCAGTTAATGTTAGCAGAATCCATTTCCCCACCTTGCTGCAAACCCTAGCTATCCCCAACTGTATCCACCTTCTTAATCTTGAGAATAAATCAATATTTACACCCTCCACCCTTCTAACAGATATTTAACTTTATTCTATTTGCACCAGAATTATTTAATTTCAGCGCAAATCAGTTTTCAACCAGTTATCATAAATCTGTAATGCCACTACTCAAGAGGCAGAGGAAGGAGTCTCATTGAAAGTTGGAGGCCAGCCTGGTATACTCAATGAGTCCAGGCTAGCCCGGAGCACAAAGCAAAATCCACCCCCACCCCCAAATCTCCTCTGCTTTCATCTGTAACCTTTAACTGGAGTTACTACCTTTTCATGGACAAGGGACCTGAAACTGAGGGCCACCATGAGATGCAGGTTTCATCCTCAGGCAGCTTGTGCTGCTCCACTGCACTGGTTACACAGCGGAGGGCAAGGCTTTCCTGAGAGGCAGGTCCGTTCCTGTCACCGTGCACGTGAATCCTCCACACACCAGACAGAGCTTGCTCAACATTCTTTGCTGTACGTTGCCATCCCCCTGTCTGGTACTGCTGTGGGAGACACTGAGCAATCCAGAGTGCTGTCCAGAGTGCTGCCTTGGGCCAGGCGCCAGCACGGTCTTGTAGCAGCTTATAGAGGCGCGTGGGAAGCCTCCTTCCTTGATTCCTTTGTCATCTGTTTCTTTATGATGCACACGCTGAGTGCTTTCCACCTAAGCATATGCTAAGCTCACTGTGTAAATGAAGTGGGCATGCCTGGTTTCCATTTTTACCTCTGTGTGTGTGTGCGTATGTATTATATGTGTGTGTGTATATATATGTGTGTGTGTATGTATGTGTGTGTGTCCATGTCTCTGTGTATATTTGTGTGTATGTGTATATGTATATGTGCATATATGTATGCATGTGTATATATGTGTGTATGTATGTGTGTATGTTCATGTATATGTGCATGTATGTCTTTGTGTATGTATGTGTATGTGTGTATGTGTATGTATGTGTGTATGTGTATGTGTACATGTGTATGTGCGCAAGTGTATCTGTGTATACATGTATGTTGTGTATTATGTATGTGTTGTGTGTATCCATATCTCTGTGTATGTCTGCATGTGTATGTATGTGTATATGTATGTGTATATGTGTATGTATGTGTATGTATAGTATGCATGTATGTGTATATTGTATGTATGCATGTATGTATATGTATGCATGCATGTGTGTATTGTATGTATGCATGTGTCTATGTGTGTATGTGTATGTATGCATGTGTGTATGTGTATGCATGTGTGTATGTGTATCTATGTGTATTGTGTATGTGTGTGTATGTGTATATATGCATGTGTGTATGTATGTATGTATGTATTATGTATGTGTGTGGAGGCTAGAGGCCAACACTGGAGAGCTTCCTCAGTTGTTCCTCACCTTAGTTTTGGAGACAGAGTCTCTCCCTGAACAGCTCACTGTTTTATTCGAATTGGCTGGACAGAAAGAGCCAGATCTATTTGCCTGTCTCTGCCTCCAAGTCTAGGATTCTGGGTACGAAGCACACACTCAGCTCCTTTTAAATGTTGGTTCCTAACCTCGAACTCAGGTCCTTGTGCTTACATGGTGAACACTTTCTGACTGACGTGTCTTCCCAGCCTCTCCACGCTTGTTTCCCTTGTGTCCATTCTCATCAGTGAGAGCGCCTACTGACCGACGCCCTGACGAGCCAGCTTTAATGGAATGTGAAGCAATCTCCAATCCTGGATAGTGAAATCCAAATAGGCTTTTCCCTGTGTTTACATTTGGCCCCGAGGGCCATACAGCTTTTTAAAAATGACTTTTGTCTTGGTATCTATTTAAAAGGAGTCAAGAAGGCTCATCCAAAGTCAGGCACTCTTTGGTGGAAGGCCTTCAGAACGTGTTTCATGTTGAAATGTACAGTACCACTGTAATCAGTTGGTTCTTAGACACGCAGTTAAAGTGAGAAATGAGGGAGACTGAGGATGGGTGAACCTTGAGACAGTGTGACACTGGAGCTTTGGCCTTCTGTTTCTCCAAGTAAGATGCCACTGAATGGCATCTAAGCACTTCAAGCAATAATACTTACTAGGCTGTGTTAGCTGAAACACAGTTTCATAATTTCACAATCTGAAACACACAAAAGAGCTGTTCTCACCATAGTTACACCCATGTGGATTTTGCTGGTGTTAGAAGTGCTTTTTTAGGAAGAGCAAGAGAGAGATCATCTACGTGTATAAAACAACAGCCTTCTAAACGTACAAGTGGACATTTTGGCAGATATCTTAAATCCCAGCAAGACACCAGAAAGAGCTAATACTTGAAGGAGACTTGTGTCTTAATAACAAGATGCCTTCCCGTGTTAGCTATGAAGGATTGGGGATCCAGAAGGGGGAAGTTAAAGCAAGAGGTTTGTTTTTTATCTACGCATTACATGGTCATTCGCGTGTATAAACCACACACATACACATGTACATGGCTGTGTGATGGACCTGTCCTTGCTGGTTGGAAGGATTGCCCTGTGTTTCTGTTCTCTCCTCCCCTTTCCCCATCCCCCTTGACTGCTGCTCTCTGCATCCGCGCAGAGCAAAGCTGGAGCGAGGGGGCTTTGGGGACGAGGTTAGGACTTCTTACTGCAATTCACACCTTTCCCGAAGAGATTCCTAAGAAACTCAGTAATTGGCAAATGATGTTTTATTGAATTGGTCTCCTCAAATTGTCAGTGGTACAGAGTGAGAATTTGCTACATGCCCTGCCAGCAGCCTGCTGCTGCTGCTGCTGCTCTAAAAGGGCCTCTGTAGACTCTGCAAGAAAGGTGAGGCCATTAAGAGCTGTCCCGGGGTCTCAGGATGTGTCTCTTCTCCCTTGCCTTCCTTTTGCCTGTATCGCACCTCCAGTACCTGCGCGCCAGGAGCTCATTTATATACATATTGAATACACACACATACACACACATGCACACACACACATACGCTCACATATACATGTATACAACCACATACATGTAAACACACACAACACACATACATATACACACACACTCACGTATACACGTACACAACCACATACATATAAACACATAATACACACATACATATACACACACTCACATATACATGTACACAACCACATACATATAAACACACACATACACACATGTGTACACACACACTCACACACACTCACGTATACATGTACACAACCACATACATATAAACACACATGTACACACATACATACACACATACACACACATACACACACATGCACACATACACACACACTCACATATACACGTATAAAATCACATACATATAAACACACACATACACACATACATATACACACACACTCATGTATACATGTACACAACCACATACGTATAAACTCATATATACACACATACACACACACTCACGTATACATGTACACATCCACATACATATAAACACACATACACATACATACATACATACATACATACACATACACACACATGCATACACATACACACATGCACACATACACACACACTCACATATACACATATACAACCACATACATATACACACAGTCACACACACACTCACGTATACATGTACACAACCACAAACATATAAACTCATACATACACACATACATACACACACACACTCACGTATACATGTACACAACCACATGCATATAAACACACATACACAAACACACACACACACACACAACACACACACACACACACACTTTCAAGTACAGCTTGAGGAATACACTTTAAAACATGGCTTAGGAGCCAGGTAACCTGTTTTCTCCAGGCTACAGCACTGTAATCTGAAGCAAGCTACCTCTTTTTTTTCGTGTCTCTACCGTGTAAGGTGGTTTTCTTTCTTAATTTTTTAAAACTATTTTTTTTTTTTTTGGTTCTTTTTTTCGGAGCTGGGGACCGAACCCAGGGCCTTGCACTTCCTAGGCAAGCGCTCTACCACTGAGCTAAATCCCCAACCCCTAAAACTATTTTTACTTTCTGCGTGTGATTATTTTGCCTGCATGTATGTCTGTGTGCCACGAGTGTGCATCAGATCCCCTGGAGGTGGAGTTGCAGATGATTGGGAGCCACCACCATATGGCTGTTGGTGAGTTCAAGTCCTAAACCACAGTCCTCTGCAAAAGCAGCCAGTGCTCTTGACCATTGAACCATTGAATATATATATTGAACACATTGCTATCCAGCTAAGAGCCAGGGCCTGGCACATGCTCAGTGCACGTTTTCACTGTGCTGTCCTTTGTGGGAAGTTCTGGGCATGAACACCTTCACAGTGATGTTCAAGTAAGGAGCTATGGCCTGCAGCCCAGATTGACTGGGTGTCCTTGCGTGGGTGGAGTTGAGTGAAATGTGTGTGGCTTACCATTTGTTCTCAGATGAGTTCGAGCCCTGAGAACAGCTTAGGAACTGGGAGGTCCTGGCCTCTGGGTGCCCTTTTGAAGGAGGTAAGGTTAAATGTCAGGTGCCAGGTGCTGAACGTTACTGTGAGTTCAGTGAGTAGAGAAGCAGAGCCTTTGAAGCTCTCTCCCGGTCCATACCCTTCTGTTACACCCTGCAGTGCTGTTTCTGGAGCTCTCTCTTGTGATTCTCTCCTGGGAAGAAGGTGGGCGGAGACCGCTGATGGGATTCCCCATCAACCCCAACGAAGGGCACTTGATGGTCCCTGTCTGTAAGTTCCATTTGTGTCTTTTTAAAATTAAGATTGATTTGTTTTTATGGGCATGATGGTTTGCCTACATGTTTCTATGGGCCCCCACATGTGAGTCTAGGATTTATAGAGGCCGAAGAGAGTGTCGGACCCTCTGAAACCAGCGTTATAGAGAGTCATGAGCCTCTGTGTGGTTGCTGGGAGCCAAACGATGGTCGTCTGAAAATGCAGTCGG
>NC_046161.1:109528278-109538278 GCF_011064425.1 Rattus rattus
TGTGTGTGTGTGTGTGTGTGTGTGTGTGTGTGTGTGTTTTTACAGTTAGACCACTTAGGGTCAACTGCAGGGGCCAGACCTCTGGGGCTATCCATCTTGTTTTTATTGAGACACAGTCTCTCACTAGTCTGGATCAAGACTGGCTGCTGTCTCTGTTTCCCAGTGTAGGAGCCCCCTCCTCCTCCTTCCAATCTCTCTCTCTCTCTCTCTCTCTCTCTCTCTCTCTCTCTCTCTCTCTCTCTCTCTTCCTCTCTTTCTCTCAAAGTCTCGTAACTGAACTGGGAACAGAGACAATGACAGTAAATTGATCAAGATAGTTGGTAGTGACAGATCGAACAGATGTGTGTGGCTTGTATAGTAAACATCTAAGAGGCAGCACTCATTCACTCATTCACTCATCCACTCATCCACTCATCCACTCAATCACTCAACCACTCATCCACTCATTCACTCATCCACTCATCCACTCATCCACTCATCCACTCATTCACTCATTCACTCACTCATCCACTCATCCACTCAACCACTCACTCACTTATGGACATTTGTAGTTCTGACTGACACCATCAGGTAAAACCTGCAGCCATGGTTATTGTTTAGAAAAGGGAAACTAATATTGGCTGTAAGATCAGTCCTGAGTGCTGTGGGGAAAACTCCTCAAGAGATATGAGGAAAACAGGACTTTGGAAAGAGATATGCCACCAAGACCCTCAGCTTCTAGACAGGCAGCTTTGCTTATGTAACTTTCAGTGCTGGGAACTATGGTTGTCTGAAGAAGCAAACAGTAGTGGGTCTTCAGAAGTCCAGTAGAAAATCATCTGCTTATGCCTGTTAACTACAGGGAACTCCAAGCTCCCCTTTCAGGAGAAGCAGGCTTCCCCTAGAGTCTACACCTTGAAGGTAAGTACCCTGGGCAGGAAGCTGTGTACCCAGAAACGTGGTGTCATTGATCTTCCTCTTTGAAATGCAGATTCACCCACAAGTGACTCAAAGACACTTCAAAGGAGTGGCAACCCCCGTAGGATAAGGTCACTTATCTTGCAGAAGAATTTAGTTTGGAAATTAGTCATCATCATGCAGGATAACCTTTTTCATTCCCTGCCCACCTTCTGCACAGCTGATTTCTAATAAGTCCCCCCCCAGCCCCCCGCCAAGAAGTTATAGGAAAAAAAACTCACCTCTGGTCAACTTCACAAGATTTTAGAAATGTGTTTGAGGCTTGTGACTGGGATTTTGCTTTTGGTGATCTGCTGGTATCTTGTAGTCCTTGCAAAGATGAGACCAGGAGACCCTCTTCGCCTTGTTACTGCCTGGCTACACTGTGTGTACCAGAGATGACGTGATACGGACTCGAGCTTCGACTATCTCTTCTAACGGTGTTAATAGGTGGACTAGAATACAGCTGTTAACTATCTAAGGTGTGTGTGTGGGGGGGGTGAGTGTGTGTGTGTGTGTGTGTGCGTGTGTGTGTGTGTGTGTGTGTGTGTGTGTGTGTGTGTGTGTGTGTGAGCATGTTCCACTGAGTTCAACTGGATAATGACAAAGAGGAAAATCAGGTTGCGTGTTGGTGTAGATGCCCGGCTGCACGACAGACAGCACCGATGTCAAAATTCAGGCATCAGTGTCAGGGAGTAGAGTCGTTTTGAGGGCTGGAGTGTTACTCATTAGCAGAAAACTGGACTAGCATGCCCAAGTTTAATTCCTAACACTCGTAAAAAATAGAATAATTAATAAAATGCAATATACATTTTTTCTGTCTTTAATAAAAAAAATTATACTATTGAACTATTTGTAGTCATTACACATCCTTGGACTGACAGAATATAAAATGGAGAAAAACAAGACTCACCTCTCTCCCCCTCCCCCCTCTCTCTTCCTCCCCTCCCCTCTCCCTCCCCCTCCCTCTCCCTCCCCCTCCCTCTCTCTCTCTCTCTCCCTTCCTCTCTCTCTTACATTCTATCTTGGTACTGTCCATTCTGGTTTCCATTTTTACACTTGTAGATCAATGAATAACTAACCAAGGATATCAACCAAAGAATCATACACCGTGAAACCTAGTTTGTCCTTCCAACCCTGTAACCAACTCTTCCCGCCTGCCAGGAAGGATGTACTCCAAGCCTTAAGAACCCGTATTATATTTTTATTCTCATGTAGTATTTTCTGTGTTTCCATGGCACTTGGTTCATATCTTAGAACACTCATGTGTGCTAAATCATATCCACTCGTAATTTTCTAGTGCATAGTCTCATGTCTGCATTTCATATTGTCTTTCCTGACTTCTTGGCCCCTCCTATCCAGCTTCTGGGGAAGAGAGGGTTAGTTTTCTTAAGGGTATAGCCTCTGGTAGGTAGACCGTGTTCCATGGAGGGCCCTACTCCCACGAGTATATGGGCTGCACCAATTGAACATGGTGGGTTATAAAAAAGAAAGAAGAAACCAAGTTGGAAGGGATGAGGAGGTGAGAGGATCCAGGGGGATCTGAGGGGGAAGAAGGGGGAGGGAAATATGATCAAAACACATTCTGTGGAGTTCTCAATCCTCCATGTTTTAAAGGTACAGACTTTCCTGATGGGTCGCAGGAGAGAAAAATTGATGCAGATTCTCTGTTTTTGAGAGGGGAACCTTGTGGCAAGGGCTGGGAGTGCCCCAGAGGAGGTGGCAGGCAGCTAAGGACCTCCATTCTCCCAGCAACCTGAGGGCGGTAGGGGTGGGGCTGCTCAGTTGCTGACTCAAGTCCCCACCCAGCGGGACACTTTGGATTCAGCTTTGAGATGTCAGGAGCACAGAGGTTGATCTTGAGACAGTCCATGGAGCCTTTGAAAGCTCCCCTCCCCCACGCCACCACCGCGTGACAGTCGGAGTTCTTCAGGAACTCAGTACTTAGACAGGAAAGTGTTAGTGTAGAGTTCACTCGCGCGCGTGCGCACGCGCACACACACACACACACACACACACACACACACACACACGCATCTCCTATGAGAGACGTGGTTCTGACCCCACACTTTCCACTGTTCCTTCTGACTCCAAAGACTTGGTGGATGTGAGGGCACCTGGCTGCAGCAACTGTCACCCCACTCATCTCCAGGGTTGACTCAGCTGATCTGGCTGGCTAGGCCAGTGTCCCCTTCCTCACCATTCCCTGTTTGGCGCTCCAAGAACTGTGCCTTCAGTGCAAGAGGGTGACCTTCCCTAAGGAGAAGAGGACAGGGGGTCAGTCAAGGGTCTACAACAGCTATGTCCTCTGCCAAAACCTCCAGATGAGCTCTTGAAGTGAGAGTCCCCTGAAAGAAATGTTTGCGATTGCATGTGTGTGCCTGTGTGTGTGAGTGTGTGTGTGTGTGTTAGTGTGCATTTGTGTGTGCTTGCACAAGTTCGAGTGTATGTGTGTCACACGCACATGCCTGGAACTGGAGTTATAGATGGCTGTAAGCTGCTATGTAGGCGCTAGGGCCCCACCCTTTTATCTTCTGCAATAGTAAGTGCTCTTAACCACTGAGCCATCTTTCCAAGCCTGAAATTTTGATCTAGGATGTACTCCATAAAACAGTAGATTTAGAAGTTTCTGTAGAACACTTTGTAATGTTGAGACTGGTCCCTCAAGGAAGGCATGGTGGGAGGACCCTGAGGCAGGTAGTCACAGGTGTCCACAGTATCCTAGACTCTTAGGATGCTGTCACCCAGATATCCATGGTGAGTCTCCTCATCCCAGTTAAACCTCCGTAGGAACACCTTACTCAACAGAGGACACAACAGAGGAGAGTTTCCATGCTTACTAAACCCAGTCAAGCTGACTGATCACCACTCGAGGGACTCTTGCCCTACCACTTCAGATCATACGGAGTTATGATTACTGTTCTAAAAATGATGGGTTTTGCTCTTGTTGCCACAGTGAATGAAACTGTTTTGCTGAGATCCTTGCTGGATATTGACAGACCAAGGAGATGGGACAGAGAACTCAGAAGTAAACCCACACACCTGTAGTTAGCCATTCGTGACAATGTGGCCAGAATGCAGGACAGAGAACAGATAGGAAAGAAAAGTCTCTGATAGATGCTGTGGAGGAACCTGGATAGCTACATGAAGAAGGACAAAAATAGACCCGACATGCACACCATACACAAAATTACCTCAAAATGACCTAAAATTGTGATAGAAGACCTGACACTACGAAGCTACCAGGAGAAAATATAAGGGGGAAATGTTGCCTGACACTGACCTAGGCAATGCTTTGTGGAGTTTAACATTTAAAGTCCAAGTGAGACAAGCAAAGAAGGATACTAGAGGAATCCCAGCTAAAGAAAGTTCCACATCACAAGGCGAATGGTCCAGGGTGGGAAACCAGCATGAGGAATGCAAGGAAGCACAGGCCATGTGTCTGGTAAGGGGTTGCTCTATAAAATGTTCCAGAAACACAGGCAACAGAACAGTGAAAAGGTTTGTTGTTGTTGTTGTTGTTGTTTTTTAAACCAAACAAAACAAAACAAAAAAAAACAAAAACAAAAAAAACAAAAAACAAAAAACAAAAAACGGGACAGCCAGCAGGTACCTGGGAGAACGCTCAACTTCACTAATCAGCGGGGAAATCAAAATCATAATGAAATGCTAACTTGGGCCTGTCAGGTGCCTATTATGAGAAAGATACAATGTGGGAAGAATAGACCCCTGAGGTACTAATTGTAGGGGTGTAAATTGCTAAAGCTATTTTTGGGAAATGCTATGAAAAAAAGTCTTCAAAAAAATAAAAATAAATAAAAATTATTTCTGTAATCCAGGAGTGCTACTTTGTGCAAAAGGCCTGCCTGTGTTGGTCTGGCTGGCCTCGAACTCCTAAGGAGTCCAGTCTGTGTCTGACTGCCGAGTGCTGGGATTGAGGGTTTATGACACCACACTTAGGTTCACTTCTAATATAAGGAAATGTTACCATATGAGAAGGGTGATAACAGACATTGTGCAGTAGACAAGAGGACAGCCTTGTTTGATCGCTCTTAGACTAGAATATGAAACTGTCAGATTCATGAAAACAGAGAGCAGAATGGTGTTTCCCAGGGGTAAAGGGCAAGGGAGGAAATACATGCATGCATATGTACATATATGCATACACACATGCATACATACATATACACATACATACACACATGCATACATGCATACATATATACACATGCATACATACACACATGCATACACACAACCCCACATACATAGATTGCATGCATATGTGCATATGCATATTTGTGTATACATACATATACATGGAGAAAAGAAAGAGATTGAGTATTTATGCCTACAGATGTATATGATCTATAGGATAAATTCCCAGAAGTGGAATTACTGGGTCAAAGGTTAAATGCATTTTCAATGTGGATAAAGAATGCCAAATCGCCCTCTGTGTGGGCTGTGCCGTTTGCACCCCTACCAGCAATGCATGACAGCGCCTGCTTCTTTGCAGCCTTGCCAACGGAGTGATTTTTAAACTTCTGGGGTGGTGCCAACCAGATAGGTGAGAAGTGCTGTTTCGATGTAATCTCGCTTTGCTTTGCCTCTTATTGTGAGCGAAATGGAGACTCATTACACACACAGAGGGAGGGATGGGGAGACAGAAGAGGAAGTGTGAGAGCAAGAGAAGAATGCACACGTGGGCCATTTGTATTTATTTTCCCTCAAACATGTTTCTTCTCAGTGTCCAGAGGCTCTTTATATAAGAAAGTGGTTAGTTCTTTGTGACAACTATTTGCGGGTTCCCTCTTTTATTTACCTATTTGTGAAAGATGTTTATGTGGTGAGACACGCCTTTAATCCCGGCACTTAGGAGGCAGGTGAATTTGAGGCCATCCCAGTCTAGAGGGCAAGTTTGAGGACAGCCGGGGCTACAACATGCGACCCCATCTCAGAAATAAATGAGCAAGTAACCATAAAATAAAAGTTATGGTGGTATGCAATGGCTATCTCTGGGCTTTGAGAAATCTTTGGACTTCTCTATGTCCAAAATCACCAGAGTCCCCTGGTTCCTCTCATCCTTCAGCACAGATCCGAGGAGGTGTTTGTTGTGCTTATTTGTGGACAAAGAAGTCTAGGATTTTTATTAGGCTTCCTCATTCCTAATTCCTCTCAGAATGTGACTTAAAACCTAAACTCTCCTTCTAGGTGTTACTTTGAAAACCTTTACGTGGGGTGTTTGCGACAGCTACCATTCAGGCTTTGTTACAAATTTCCTTTTTAATTGGTAACATAACTGGGGTTGTTACAAGGAAACTTTCACCAAAAATACCATCCTACCTGCTGAGGAGTGAGATTTTTAAGGACGCTTTAAGTAGACACAAAATTGCCCAGGCTTAGTAGACACTATGCTTGCATTTGAACGAGTATGAAACAGTATCTCCCAAATGTTATAAACGCAGATCCTCCTGGAAGCCAAAATGTTCAAACTGCCAGGACCAGGCACACCATGTACAGACGTCAGCAAATGTCCCTTTTAATTGAACGCTCAAAAGGACATCTGCAGGCAAGCAGAGAGGCCCTGTGGTGGCCACGTTGGACTGCATTAAGGGACACCTGGAAGGTATGGCAGTCCCTTCATTCCTGTCTCTCTCTTTCTCTCTGCCAGGGCCAGCAGGGAGGAAGCGAGTGACGTGTCTATTGAGGACTAGGAAAAATACTCTGTTTGGGAGCCAGTCCCCTGAAGGAGGATGACCCAGTTGAAGCCTCCTCATACCGAACTCCCACAGCAGGGAGGCTGCCCTCCATCCACCCTGGCTAACCGGTTAGTGAGATTCACAAATGGCTTACTCAAGGTCACCTTTCAGGTGTAGAGGTTCTGAGGGATCCTCTAGAATCCACGCTGATTCATTGGTGAGTGCTGTCTCCTGGGCTGTGTGCAATGTTGAATGTCACCACTTATGTCTGCCATGGATATAGGAGAGAGAACTGGCACCACGCATCCCAGTGGAAGACATAACAAACTACTTTACAGAATCAAAGCCTGACATAGCTACCAGGATGTCTCAGAATCTAAACACCACAGTTTTAAAAGGCTGCGCTCTTTTTCCTGAAGGAGACATTGTTTATCTAGAAGGCTAAATTCCTGTTTGGCTCTTCTTAGCTTTTGATTCTCCCTCAAACCCAGTGTTCTGGATCTTCCGCTGTGCCCCAAGCAATTATTTTCTGCTTAGTACAACGGACTACATTGCACACAGAAGGTTACATTGTGAATGCTACTTTGCAGGTGTTCACACATTCATTTAAAACATTCATTCAGTGCCCATTTGGGTGCTCAGAATCAAAGAGTGATTAGATATTGTCTCAGATGCATAAGATTTTCCCCACAAATATATTCATAAAAAATGTTAGATATTTGTAGAGTATGCTGTTTTCATGTTTTCTTAATATGTGACTCATGCTTCTTTACTTAAAAATATGATAGCTGTTTTATTTCGTATTTAACTACATCAATGTGGCACTCGGTGATGTAATACGGAAGCCGAGTTAAAGCTGCCCGTGTCCCTTTGTCTTTTCATGATGTCCAGTCTGAAAACTTCGCTTCACTCCAAATTTTGAGTTTTTTCTTTTTATCTCTTTTTTCTAAACTATTTAAATTTCTAGTTTACATTTGAGTCAGTTACCAGTTGGGCTACTGCTTGGGTAAAGGTTGGGTTTCAAGAGGATCTTCCTTCCTCCCCCACCCCGTCCTCTTTCCTCTTTCCCTTCCCCTTCCCACTCCCTTCCTGTCTCCCTTCTTCTTGGCCAACAGAGATCCAATTGCCCAAGAACCAACTGCTGGAGAGGGTACTGCTCCTTCATCGAGATCCATCTGGACTTTCGTGAGAACTCAGATGAGCGTGTTTGTGTGGCTTCCGTGTTCTTTTGTTCCATTGATCTCTGCCTCTTTCTCTCTCCGTCAGCATAACAGTCTTGATGACTGTGCACTGGACTTGAAGTATTGCCGTTGGTTCTACTTGAAGTATTGCAGTTGGTTCTGCCTCCTTTCTTTCTTTTTTTTTTTTTTTTAATTCTTTTTTTCGGAGCTGGGGACCGAACCCAGGGCCTTGCACTTCCTAAGCAAGCGCTCTACCACTGAGCCAAATCCCCAGCCCCTCTGCCTGCTTTCTTTTCCTCCTCCTTCTCCACCCCTCCCCGTCTTCTTCTTGCTTTAACTATTCCAGGCCGTTTGCTCAGCCATCTGTAGTTTTAAGACATGTTTTCTGTATTAAAAATCTTGCCAAAGCGAAGCGTGGAGACACATGCCTTTTAACTCAGCACTCCAGAGGCAGAAGTGAGTTCTCTGTGAGTTCGAGGACAACCTGGTTTACATCCTCAAGTCCCAGGCTGACCAGGACTGGAGAGTGAGACCCTGACTTAAAAAACAAACAAACAAACAAAAAAAAAACAAAAACAAAAAAAAACAAAAACAAAAACAGAAACAAACAAAACAACAGCAAAAAAAAACCCTCAGAAATTTACCAAGATATTGGTAAAAATTGTGTTAATTCTGTGTTTGTGTTGGTGAAAAACTTCCATTTTATTTGTTAAGCCACCACCCAGGAGACACGGAATGCCTGTTGCCTTGGATAGACCTTTGGGGATTTTGTTCATTAGCCCCAGGTAATTTTCAACATCTAAGTCCTGTATGGACTTAATTAGATTTACAGTCAAGTGTTTTGTGGGCAACTTGTGCACAGTATTATCTCGTTACCTTTGAGAGCCAGGAGTTCATTACTAGTATATAAAAATGTATTTAACTGTTGTTTTTATACCCTGAGCTCCCGGGATAGGAACATGGAATCCCATGTTAATTCTGGGCGTACAGTTTAAGTCTTTCCTACAGAGATGGAGCAGTTTTCCTTCCTTTCTCACCTGTAGGTCTTTTGTTTTCCTGGGTTGCCTTATTACCTTGGTATCGATCTATTTGGAGTTAGTGGAAAAAGTAAAATAAAACAGGTTTTCTTGCCGTGTTCTTGATCTTGCGGTGAATTATATATATATATATATATATATACACATATATATATGTATATATATGTGTGTGATATATCTCATATATTATATATCATATACACTATGTACATAATATGTCATATATCATATATCATATATATCATATGTCATAATCATACATCATATGTATCATATGTGTATATATATAACTCTATAGAAACTAAATACTTTTACATTGACTGATGCAATCACATGATATTTCTTCTTTAGTCATGGGAACATGGTGTGCTTCAATGACTGGTTTTCAAATACTTAATCCAGATTTGCCTTCCCTGGGATAAATCCTACTTATTCATAAGGTACAATTTTTTAAAATATATATATATATCTTACATGTTTTTGAGTATTACTCCTATATGGGAGAGGCAGACGTTCCAGCTTCTGAGCTGTCCTCCACTAAAGTCAGCAGGGAGGGGACCATGTCACTGTCAGTAGAAACGGAAGGTTCCAAGCCAGTATTTTCCCATCTGTGACTAACCACAGGCAGGAACACCGAACACCTTACCGCAGCCTTGAGGGTAGATGACTGCACTCCCACTCATTGTTTTCTGGCCTGGGAAGGGGTTTGTGATGGTCGCATCTGCTGAGTTTGGTTAGAATAGAGACGATATTATCTCAACATTTGTTTGCCAGGGCAACCCACTTCTCACGGCTCTCCCAGTTCCCCAGGTTTGTCTACACCACATCTGGAGATTTATGAGGCAAAAAACAAAATCCACAGACTCACTGTCACATGTTCCCCTGAGTCTCAGGTTTCCTCCTCTGCCTTCCTCTCTTTGTTCTTCCTAGGATACAAATAAGAACTCTGCTAACTTTCAAACTCAATTTTTAAAAAAACATGTTTTGATCTTAGTTTGGAAACACCAAAAGCAAGTGTTCTATTCTAGACCAACCTCTGTGATATTGTGTGTCTACGTCATCACTGCTGCTATCTGGGGCCAGGGGAATCTTGCTTGGTGGGTGACTTCTGTGTGATTCATAGATGATCTAAAGTCATCTGCTGTTT
>NC_046161.1:109543278-109558278 GCF_011064425.1 Rattus rattus
CGGCGGTTGTTACCACGTGTGAGACTCACACAATGTTCCATGGGCCGTGCTAGCATGGCCCACACCATGCTAGCCCCAAGCATTCTACAGACTAGCACGGCTTCCTGTCACAAATTCTGTTCACACTCCCAACACCCGGTGAAATCATTACTCAGCAAACTGGAACCCAACAACCAGACGTATGTGTTAAATGCTCAACGTACGGTACATCCACACAATTAACTTACAACCAACTGATAAGATATAACTGCCCACCTAGACACACAAAGCCCTGTACACATCCATCCCCTAAGGACATTCATAACAACCTGTAAAGGTACAGAGAGGAATCGTAGCATCAGCCTCCATGTTCTCCCCACGGTTTCTCCAGCCTCCCTCCAGGCTCCTCCTCTCTCTAAAACTTTTCTCCCGCCCATCCTTCCTTCTCGTCCAATGACAGGCCTTGTTCTATCTCGTACCTGCCTTCACCTGTATGACATCCTACAGTGCATATTGGAAAAGTAAGAAGATAAACAAATCCCACATTCCACATGTGCTTGAAGACAAATGTCTGCCTGAGTGTTGGTGGAAAGAATAAAGCTGCAATTCAGGGATGCTAGTTACCTAAAAAATGTGTTAATTCTGATATTTTGAGCCCTGTAGCATATCTAAAATATTTTCTAGCAGGTTTAAGAAAAGTATTTCCGTCTGTCCTTCCCTTTCCTCTTCCTTCCTTCCCCTGCTCCCCTCCCTTCATTCCCCCTTCCTTCTATCTATCCTATGAGTCTCTGGATAGTTCAGTATTCCTTTTAGAAATTTCTATTGGTATGGTATTAAGGAAACAGCTGAAATAACGTTTTAACTGACTGAAGACCAACATTGAACATGTGCTTCCGAATTTGTGACAGAATTTGCTGTTGCCAGAGCTCGTCCTTGGTGGCGGCATCTTTCATGTTACGTCCTTCATTTGAGCTCTGAGAAGACAGGAGCCAATCAATTCATACTCAAGCCCAAGGCAACTCTTGAGGACTCTTGAACAGATCTCTATTCACTTCTTTGTACAATGTGTCATGGTCAACAGTGACCATCTGTTTTGAGTGAGAGAGAACAAGGCAATGAGAATAAATATCTTTTAAAGACAGGGACAGAATTCTGGAAATCTGCCTCATATTACCAAGTCCAAGAGGTCTCCTTCCTCTCTACACAACAGTGAGCTGTGGCCTTTCTCCTTTTCCAGTTTCCCTTCACGGGTGTTCTTCCTGCTGCCCCTTCTACATGAAGCTGTTGCCAACATCCTGGAGCCTGCCCTCACTTACTGCTGCTCAGATATCGTTGGAACACAGCAGCTATAAGGGAACAAGACGTAGATGGTGGAAGAGGAAAAACCTAGAAGAAACCAAGAACAAAGAACTACATGTGCTGGCTGGGTTTGTGTGTCAACTTGACACGAGCTGGAGTTATCACAGAGAAAGGAGCCTCCCTTGAGCAAATGCCTCCAGGAGACCCAGCTGTAAGGCATTTTCTTAATTAGTGATCAATGGGGGAGCACCCAGCCCATTGTGGGTGGGACCATCCCTAGGCTGGTGGTCCTGGGTTCTATAAGAAAGAAAGCTGAGCAAGCCAGGGGAAGCAAGCCAGTGAGAGCACCCCACCATGGCCTCTGCATCAGCTCTGCCTTTAGGTCCCTACCTGTGTGAGTTCCAGTCCTGATCTCCTCTGGTGATGACCAGCAATATGGAAGTGTGAGCTGAATAAACCCTTTCCTCCCCAACTTGCTTCTTGGTCATGATGTTTTGGGCAGGAGTAGGACCCCTGACTAAGACGCTACACACAGCATCTGACCTTTAGATCAAGCAAACTGCCTAGGTTACTTGCAGTAGACTTTCATGTTTTGAGTAAAGAGTCTTTCTTGAGGACAAGAGGTCCACATGGTTTCAAGTAGAAGGAGAGCGTGTAAGTTTGCCATTATTTCCAGAAAGGGAAGCGTTTATCAGCCAAATTTTCACAGAGAATTAGCTCGACGAGGGCCTTTGTTTTGACTTTGAAATGCATCTGGAACACTTGGGGGTTTCTATACCCATCCAGCTCTGTCTCCATGCTACTGGTGTGGGTGCCACTTCTGCCCCTGGATACTGCAGGGCTGGACCCCATCTTTGTCATTTTTACCACCTGTACTCTCATTCTCACGAGGCAACAGGAACTGGTTGGAGTCGTGTGGGCTTCAAAGCAAGACCAAGATGCATCGAAATGATGAAAAGTAGATTTTTTTCAACAGCCCCCATTAAAAGTTGTTGGGAAAATCCACACCCCTTGAGTGTTTTATGATTTCAGTTTGACTGGTACCTCATTTCTTACGATTAGCTTGGGCAAGAGGTGTCGCGTTAAAGCAAATGAGAATTGTATTGGCCCAGAAGACACAGTGATCACAGACATTTGTGCTGAACAATGAATTGAAGTCTAATTAATGGTGCTCTTCCCTTCAAGCACAGAGCTCCGTGGGGCATATACTTAAACAACATTCGAAGGTCAGAATTCTTTCAGAGAAGCAGATTATCTCGAGACTGGAGCATTTTCTTGTTTCCCAGAACTATATTTCATACTAACCAGCCCTCCTCCCATGAGTCAGTCTCCAGGACAAATTATGTACACCCGTAATTTGATAGAAAACCCATCTTATCGATAGATCACAGCATGGTACTGAAGAATCAACTTAGGCACTAATGAACTCTGACCTCCGACTTCCAGAGTCCACCGTGGCCCAGGGGGTTGTACCCACAGTTCAGATGTTCATAATGTCAAATTTATGCGCGATGAATTTTAGCGGTAGACACCTGCAACACATCCCGTCTTAAAAATAAACTCTCTGTTCTCCAGGCAAAGGTGTTGGAGACGATGCACTTGTTCTTCTGACAAACAAGGTCCGTGAGAAACGGATGCAGAGAACGTAGCACAGACCTCATGTGGGCTTTCAGAGTGCCCTTCCTTTTCCCTCACATCAGTCCATATACCACTCAGTGCCCCAGCGGCTCGTGCCTAACCAGCTACTCGAATAGAAGTCGACATCTGCCGCTGTCAGTGGTCCGGGGGTTCCTCGCTCTGTGGGTTCTGCCTGTAAAAATGGTGCTGTAATCAAAACAATCTGAGACCCAACTTAGTCAAGTGTTTTTTTTTTCCTTTTGATGTTAAAATCCCTTTACTTTAATAACATGCATTCGTCTTGTATTTCTGTTTTCCCTGCTCCCTGTTGAGTCTCCCTGTCGATGCAAAGGACTGGGGTGTCTTTTAACCCCATTTTCCTCACCTCACTGTTGATGATGCTTTCTTATGTCATACGTGGCTGCATTAGAATACAGGTTCTCCCACAGTAATGTTCACGTTACAGTAAAGTGTGTGTGTGTGTGTGTGTGTGTGTGTGTGTGTGTGTGTGTGTAAGTCAGAAGACAACCTTGAGTGTTGTTATTCAGGCACCAAATATCTTCCTTCTAGACTGGCCAGCCAGGAAGCCTCAGGTGTCTGCCTGTCTCTACCTCTCCAATGCTGGGATTAAAACACAAAGCTCTGGCTTCTGGTGGGTCCTGGGGCTCAAACATAGGTCTTCAGGCTCACGAGATAGTCAGGCTCACGAGGCAGTCACTCCACTGACTGTACTTTCTTCCCAGCCCTGTGTATTGCCCATTTCTTTTGGGTCCTGGAGTGCCTATGCTAATTTCTGTTTCTCTCTACAGAATTTTGCTTTGCTATGGTTAACAGCAGTCTTGTTGGTTGATTGAGTGAAAGAACGTCGTAAATCAGTCTGCAGTCATTATGTTGGCCACTCACGTCTCCTTTAGATGTTCGAACATCCAACTGGCATTTACCAGTCTCTCACTACTACAGAAGAATTTGGAAACAGAAGCTCTGGCCTGCTTCCCCATGGACGTCCTCCACTATGCAGTCCACAGGTCAGTCCTCTACCCCACAGCTCTCAAGCCGGGAGGACCCTTCCCCCTCTCCTCTGTGAGCCTGGTGATCAATTTCTTGTCTCTCACCCCTGACCATTCCTCAGCTCACACTCTTGCTTTGGTCAAGCACACTTTCCAACATCTTCCTAGGAAAATATTTTTTAAGAGGTAAATTTGGGGGTGTTGACATCTGAAAATACAAGCATCTTACTTTCGTTTTTGGTATCAATAATTTCACTGAATATCAAGTTTCAGATTGGATGTTATTTTCCTTACAACTTTGCTGAAAGGCAAGTGTAAGGTTCATGCCCATGACCCCAGTACTCTAGAGTCTGAGGCAGCGGGATCATGAGTATGTGGACATTGACTCGTGCTACCTACAGAGGTCCTATCTTGACAACAGGTAGACAACAGAAAAAGCCAATACATAAGTAGAATTGGAGGCATTTCTCCAGTGTCTCCTAGTGGTTAGAACCGCTCTGTGACATACTAAAGAGTCTCTCACTCCCTGGCCACTCTGCGTTTGCACATTTACTTTTGAAATGTGGTAGCACTGTGTCTCAGGTAGGCTCACTGGGTGGATTTTGCCTATCTAGAAATGTATTTATTTCCTTCCTCACACAATGAATATTTAGAGCGTCTTCCTCAGGCTAGGTGTCATCCTGGGAAGCATGCACATTTGGTGTCCCAACCTCCTTAGTGCTCACAGGCTACAGAGAATCTTGGCTCCAGGATGCTCATGATGGAAGGCCTCCATAGCATCCTGCATTACCTACTCTGTCTCCTACGCTGAAATAGCCCGCGGTTGATTTTTACAGAACAAGTTTTTTCTTCACAGTTTTGGAGACGACTAAGACTAAGGCGTCAGCAGATCTGATGTCAGATGGGGGACAGGTTTCTGGGTCAAGATGATTCAGTGAAGCTTGCTCTATCCATGCATGGAATGGGCAGGGGTCTCTCTCTGGCCTCTAGAAGGAAACTAAACACCATTCCGTTGGGAATCAGGATTCCAAAATATAAATATTGGGAGACGCTGGGACTTCAGACAAGGCCTTTTCTTCCACTGTCTGTGTTACCTGAGACGGTCTCTTGCATGGTGACAGATTTTGGAGCAGGGATTGGTAGGCAGTGTGATATACAAACAGGGGGTACCTAAAGACAGCCGTGACTTTGTTACCAAATACACCAGCTGAAAAGTCTGTCATTTGTCCTCGGTGACCTCGTGGTGAGACTTAGTTTCATCTATTAACTATTTTATCCTTCTCAGAGGAAAAAAAATCTTTACATTTGAAATAATTGACACTTCTTTTCGCTATTGTTCGCCCTGTGGGAAGAAAACGTAATGAGGTGCTTTCCTGTTTTAAGCTTGTTTCCCTGGGATTCCGATGATTTTAGAAAATTTCTCTTTTTCCTAATTATAGTTGCAGGGGTTAAATAGCACCTCACATATGACAGCCACACTCTCAGGGTTACACAGCACCTCATGTATGACAGTCATGCACTCAGGGGTCACACAGCACCTCACATGTGACATCCACACTCTCAGTGGTTAAATAGTACTTCATATATGACAGCCACACTCTCAGGGGTTAAATAGTGCCTCATATATGACAGCCACACACTCGAGAGTTAAATAGCACCTCATGTATGACAGCCACACACTCAAGAGTTAAATAGCACCTCACATGTGACAGCCACACACTCAGGGGTTAAATAGTGCCTCATATATGACAGCCACACACTCGAGAGTTAAATAGCACCTCACATATGACAGCCACACTCTCAGGGGTTAAATAGCACCTCACATGTGACATCCACACATTCAGGGGTTAAATAGCACCTCACATGTGACATCCACACACTCAGGAGTAACACAGCACCTCACATGTGACATCCATACACTCAGGGTTACACAGCACTTCACATATGACAGTCACACTCTCAGGGGTTAAATAGTACCTCACATATGACAGTCACACTCTCAGGGTTACACAGCACCTCACGTATGACAGCCATGCACTCAGGGGTCACACAGTGCCTCACATGTGACATCCACACACTCAGCCATCTGGCTACATCTCGGGCTTCATTTTTCCTCCGTATAATGAAACCAACCAAACGAACCCTAAATCCTGATTCCTTGGCCATTGCCTTGCACTCTATTATGTCTCTCCCCAAAGAATATAAAAGACTGTGTTGGGAGTTCACTAAGAGTTTTTTCTGTAGATAACCTTAAAAATAATTAAAAAGACTTAGTTTCGGATGCCACTATTCTTAGATCCAGAGATGCCCTAGTTCGTGGCTACATCTTTATTTGAGAAAAAAGGCAAAAACCATTTGCTAACTTCATATTCACTGTCAGACTTAACCCAGTGGCTTGTTTAATAGTGTTTAAAATCTCTAGTGTAATCATGCACCAAATAATGCATAAATTCTTATTAATTATCTCTTCCTTGTTGCTCAAGAGACTCAAATATATGAAAAATTATGGACTTTTTCTTTTTTCATTTGTGTGTGTGAGTGTGTGTGAGCATGAGTGTGCATGTGCATGTGTGTATGTGTGTATGTGTGAAAGTATGTGAGCATGTGTGTATGTGCATGTGTGTATATGTGTGAGTGTGTGAGCATGTGTGTGTGCATGTGTGTATGTGTGTGAGTGTGTGAGCATATGTGTATGTGTCTATGTTGTGTGAGTGTGTGAGAGTCTATGAGTGAGTGTGTGAATGTGTATGTGTGTGTATGTTGTGTGAGTATGTGAGAGTATGAGTGAGTGTGTTAGCAAGTGTGTGAGTGTGTATATGTGTGTGTTGTGTGAGTGTGTGAATGTATGAATGAGTGTGTGAGTGAGTGTGTAAGTGTATGTGCATGTATGTGAGATTGTGTGTATGAGTGCCAGTTGTGTGAGTGTATGTGTGTGTGAATTGTGTGAGTGTATGTGAGTGTGAGTTGTATGTGTGTGCGAGTGTGTATATGTGCATATGTTGTGTGAGTATGTGTAAGTGTATGAATGAGTGTGTGAGTGAGTGTGTGAGTGTATGTGCATGTGTGTGAGAGTGTGTGTATGAGTGCCAGTTGTGTGAGTGTATGTGTGTGAGTTGTATGAGTGTGTGTGAGTGTGAGTTGTATGTGTGCGAGTGTGTATATGTGTATATGTTGTGTGAGTATGTGTAAGTGTATGAATGAGTGTGTGAGTGTATGTATGCGCGCGTGTGTGTGAGTGTGAGTTGTGTGAGAGAGTGTGTGTGTGTGTGTGTGTGTGTGTGCGTGCCTGGGCACCTGTAGAAGGTGTTGCACATGGGTATATGTACATGTGTTTGTGGAGAATCTAGGTTTATGTTGAGAATCTGCCTCCATTGATCTCCTACCTTAGACAGCAGGTGTGGCCTTTCTCCATCAAGCCCAGCGCTTGTCAATAGTGGGTTTCAAAACCAGATTGCTCTGGAGATCCTGTCTCTACCCTTAAGACTGGAATCACAGGTGGGCTGTCATAGCCACATGTAATTTACAGGGTTCTAGGAACACAAATTCCAGTCCTCAGGCTTGCATGGCAAACACTTCAGCCATAGAGGCATCTTCTCAGCCTGAGGATGGCTAAGGGTAAATAAGGCACTAAAGACTGTCCTCGGGAACCGACGAGGGTGACGAGGGTGTCTTGCACCGAACGTGCTGAATACTCTGACTTCAGAGCTTTGGACAGCTGAGGGGAAGTGGCCAGCAGACCCAGTGTCTTCAGAATTCACTGTGTTCTAGGAAGAGAGCCACTTCTCAGGGGGTATCCCTCTCTTGTTTGTTTACTTCCTGCTGTATAGCTAAAACTCCCAAAACTGTTTGGAAAGGTAACATGCCCCCTAAGTAGTGTAGTCTGGCTTTTGTTGTGCGAAGATGGTTTCTTTACTAAGTGTTAAAGATCAAGGGTGAAATGTTTTCCTTGCCCTGTGTGTTAGTTCACAGTTGCTACTGTAAGGCTATACCATAAATTTGGTGGCTTAAGACAATGCTCTCTTGGTTAGGCTTCCCATTGCTGTGAACAGACACCATGACCAAGGCAACTCTTATAAGGACAGCATTTAATTGGGGCTGGCTTACAATTTCAGAGGTTCAGTCCAGTATCATCAAGGGGGGAGCATGGCAGCATCCAGGCAGGCATGGTGCAGGAGGAGCTGAGAGCTCTACATCTTCCTCTGAAGACCTCTAGGAAACATTGACTTCCAAACAGCTAGGAGAAGGGTCTCCAAGCCCAGCCCCCCAGTGACACACTTCCTCCAACAAGGCCACACCTCCTAATCGAGCCAAGTATATTCAAACCACCACATATGCAAGTTCATTTTCTTGGTGCCTTGAGTTAAACTATCTTCGTACTCCTGGGTCGACTATTTATTGTGGTTAGTCTATAAGTCAGGAAGAAACACAACAAGTAGAAAGGATGGTGGAAAGAAAGAATGAAAAAAAAGAAAAGGAAGGAAAAAGAATGAAGGATGAAGGTAGAGAATGATAGATGAAGTTGGATAATGGGTACACATGATAGATAGATAGATAGATAGATAGATAGATTTATAAGGAGGATTGATTCATATGATTGTAAAAGCCTTAAATTTTCTCCAAAGGGCATCCTGTCTGCAATTTGAAGAAACAAAGGACCAGCATAATGCCCTCACCTGACTGGGAAGACCTCAAATCCAGGGAATCTGGTGGTGCAACTCTCTACTCAAAGACCCGAGGATCTGTAGGACTATTGGCAAAAGTCCTAGAGTCCAGAACTGTTGTCCTGATATCCAAAGGTAGAGGAGCGGAGCATCCTAATCCTTCAGAGACTGAGAAAATTAGCCTTTTTGTTCCAAGCGGTCCTCACTGACTAGAAGATACTGGATCACACAGGAGAGCAAATCTTCCACACTTGGTAGTGTGTGTGTGTGTGTGTGTGTGTGTGAGAGAGAGAGAGAGAGAGAGAGAGAGAGAGAGAGAGTTGGAATTTAGTCTAGGTTCCGCCTCACAGTCACCTGGCAACAGCTAAGTATGCCTGACTCACTATAAAAGGGGTTGTTTGCCCCTTCTCTTCCTCTTGCCTTCTTGCTCTTGCTCTCCTGCCCTTGCTCCCTTATCCTCTTCCCCCTTTCTCCCCTTCCTCTCTCCCCTCCACATGCTCATGGCTGTCCTCTCCTCCTCCTCCTCCTCCTCCTCCTCCTCCTCCTCCCTCCTCCTCCTCCTCCTCCTCCTCCCCTCCTCCTCTCTCTCTCTCTCTCTCTCACACACACACCATACGCACGCCACGCCAGCACACACACACACAAGTGCACACACACACAAGTGCACACACAGGTACACACATACCACACAGGTGCACACACAGGCACACATGCACATGCCCACAACACACACAGAGACAGAGGTGTTCCCTTGATTGCATTAACTGTGGCTAACAGTGCATAGCATTAGCACTTCCGCAGTGTTTGATAAATGTGATCGGTTTCAACTGGGGCAACACGATACTGGGGAACTCTTAAGTCAGAATTTCCCTCTTCCATTCCACAGTTCCCTCGGCGAGCAGCGAGATGACGGGGAAACTCCCTGACAAGTCTGGTTTGCTAAGGAATCGCAGAAGAGAGCCGAGGAGATGCGAAGAGGAGGAAGCCAGTCAGTCACATTCGCTTTTCCACTTCCGCCCAACGTCAGCCACGACTGTTGTTGGGCTGTGACATTTCACTCTTGCTTGTTCGTTTGTCTGTTTGCTCGCTTGCTCGTTTTACTGCAGGTGGCATAAACTGTGCTCTGCAAACATGAGAATACGACTGGAGACCAAAATAAACCTCAGTGTCCTAAAGGGAAGTGAAACGCGTATACCAGAGAGGACCGGGACGTGAGCTGAGTAATGGCGGTTTTACTCTGGGCACTTGATCTGAAACGACGGAAATTGTAGAGTAGCCAGCGGGCTTTCGTGCGACCTTGAAATCACTATGGCAGAGTAGGAACGGCCTTAACTGAGGTAGCCTGTGCTAACCCCAGATCACTATGTAATGGAGGATGACTTTGAACTTCTGATCTCCCTGGTTCCGCCCACCAAGTGCTGGGATTATAGGTTTGTGCCATCGTACCATTCCATGCTCTGCTGGGGATCGAACCCAGGGCCTCATGTGTGCTAGGCAAGCACCTACCGTCTGAGCCACATCCCTATCCCCCGTTATCTATCTTTCATCTTCAGTAGAGGGTACACAGTCTTCCATCTTGACCAGTCGGCGCGCAGAAAGTCTTCTCCCCGCGAACATGTAGCTCTGCTACAACCCCAGAAACTCAAAAGCCACAAGAGCTCCATCTGCTTCCCGTACCACAGAGCACGTGTTTGAGCCGAGCATCGACTGTGTGGCATCAGCTGGGAGAGCCGACAGCAGCTCTTGTCTTTGGGCCACACAGTGAGCCTTTTGGGATTCTATCTCCATTTGTAAGACCTTCCTGGGCTCTTCCTCTGTCAGGGATCCTGTGTGTCCCGCCCACGGATTGAAGGGCCCTCTTCGGTCCTTTTCACAGGTGCCTTGCCCCCATCCCCTGCTGGCACCAGGCATTCTCTCCTCAGGAGGCGCCTCCTGATGCCACGTGCTTTCTGAGTCGATTATACAGACTCGGGACGGCCTGGACGCCCTAAACTCCTCTTTTATTTTTGACTCCCCCATAAAAAGCAGATCGCCGTGCTGTCTTGAGTAGAAACGTTGGGCCAACCTCGGCTCATTCACATCATTTCCTGGTTCAAGCCTGCCCTCTATTCTCTTCAGAAAGATGGCGTCGGTCTGGATCCTGTCTTCAGCCTTCCGAGATAACAGATAGCTCTTCCTAGCTCATCCCCTCTTGGGTGTGACTGTGAGATTTTATCAGTTATTAATGTTTATTTTTTTTAAAAGGCGTCTAGCCTGGTATCGCTGTGACTGCACTATTTGCAAACTTGCTTTGTGGTTTTATTGATAGCGCTCTGGTGGAGAGCTCTCTGTTAATATATGCAAACTCACAGTTCCTGAGGAGCTTTCCAGCTCTGCTAATGAGCGGATTAACAAGAGCACCGCAATGTATTTAACCTGCAGCACTAGCTCTGTTTCAATAAGACTTCAACAGCCTATTAAATGGAGTGGGGGGCTCAATTAACCCACACAAAGGCCACTCTACCCACCGTGGCAGGGACGACCACATTTAGCATCTGCCTGAGCAGCTTGTTGGAAGCTGGGGATAAAGAGAGTGACATGCTCTCGCCTGGAGCTATGATATAACTGAAATGGTGATTCTGGATCATCTGGGCTGACTGAATAGCTGACAGCATTGAAACCTACGAGTATCTCGCCATATGACAGTTTATAAAAGAAGAAGGAGAAAAAAAAAAACAACTCCGAGTATTCAATGGTCACTCTGTCCCCCCGGTGCCTTATTCCAGGGGACTTCCCTCATTGTCCCCGGGTCAGCTTGTAGGAGACACGGATTGTGGATTTGGGGATGGTGAGTGTTAGGGTGTGATAGATTGTGGTTGGGGATGGGGATGGACACAAAGATAGACAGCCCAAGAGGTGCACTATATTCCATTCGAAGAGCATCTCCTTCCGTAGTCGGCAGCTTGAACTGGGCTCTCATCTTTCAGGACCGTGTTTCTCTCCTAGGCAGATGAAGCCTAGCCACTTCTTTCTGGAAATGGGCAAGCAAGAAATGCATCAACCAGATTCCTCTAAGCTGCCCCTTAAATCTTGTTAGGGTAGTGGCCCTGCACTGCTGACAGAGTAAGCTGCCTGCCAGGACATCCAAGTTCCGATAACAGCAGGACTTGAGTCAGAAAGCCAGGCCGACTAAGTCGATAGCCATTCATTGGCTTAGGGTGACCTGAATCTTTTATGGTGACGACACCCAAGTCCCTGACCATGTCCTACTTGTGGAAATTCTCTGTATGAAAGTTTCAAACTTATTTAGGAAAGTAATTAAAGATGTTAGGGGTTGATGCTCCTTCCTTTTAAATTCTAGATGGAGTAACTCAAAACTAAGTAATGTGTTACTACAGGTTGATCTGTGGCTCTGGTTTTATTGTTCTGCCTTTCCGTTCCTTTGCCGTATTAAATGTCAGTGGGTGGCCTTACTCGGATTTGCACCCCATTGCTAGCCTCCCTCCAGTGCACTGTCACCCCCTGGCTTGACATTGATTACTGCACCCATCCCTGTATGGGATGCAAGTCTCCCATGGGCCAAAGCCTAGTTTTGCTTACAGATACTCGTCAAATGTCTCTAACCGTTTCTAGTCTCTTTGGGTATCAATAAAGACTTGTAGGATAAATGGTCACAAAGAAGAAATGTAGCTTGTAGACTGACTGGCTTTAGAACCGTAACCAAAGGATTCCCTGGGTAAGATTCTTATATTGGACCTTCCACCCTCAAAAAATTAGAAGGGGAAAAAAATCAGTAAGTTCTAGGACAAGAAGCTGCATGCTAGAGTGGTCACCAGCTACCCCTTCTCCAGCTTCCTGTGCCACCGCTGGTGAGGGAACAAGAAGGGGGGAATTTTCAACACTATTCATTCTATATCGTGGACCTCGTGCCTACTAGACCTGCATCCCTCTAGTCATGTTCAAAGCTCTATTTTATTCAGCAAAAGTCAGAGAGACAAACTCATGAGTTACTTCACAGAGGAGGTATGCGCTGGAGCTGGTAGGAATCCTCTTTGGATTTCTTGATAAGAAGGTTGATACCTGTAGTCATTGCTGGTCTTGTATAGATGTTGAGAGTCTTACGTTTCCAAGATAAGAAAGAGCACTTGAGTAAGATTGACATTGGTCTAATTCCCATTGAGTCCCGAGGAGATATGGCGGCCTCCACCAGCACTGTCCAAGGTAGTATCGATCATGTTTAATCCACAAGATTTTCCTTGTACGTGAACACGATCTCCCACTCTGTAATACGAGTTTGTTTTGTGGGACTGAACTTCTCCTCTTAATTCAAACACAAAAACTGGATAGGGCTCAGCTGGTAGAATGTTTGCCTAACATGTTAGACCTCGGGATTTCAGGCCCAGGGCACTCCATAGACTCTGCAAGTTGGTACTCTCCTGAAATCCCAAGTGGTCAGTCCTGAAAACCTACATACAAGTACATCATACAGACTGAGCAGGTTGGATTTAGTTATTTAGGTGTGTGTGTGTGTGTGTGTGTGTGTGTGTGTGTGTGTGTGTGCAATACACATATGTGTGCATGCACAACAACAACTAATGAAAAAGGAGGGCACGAATTTGAAAGAAAGCAAGGAAGGACATATGGAGGGCTTGGAGGGAGAAATAAAAGGGGGAAATGCTATAATTATAATCTCAAAAGATAAGATAAATGGTTTAAAAATTCTTTTAAATGAATAAGATCAGTTACAGCGCAATGTGAGTGTGGCCCCCATGACTGACGTGGATATCTTCTCAGGGGGGCTCTGCACCTCGGGCTCCTTCTGTGACCCAGCTGCCTTTCGGTTTCTGTGTTGCATTGTATTTCCTCTCTCAGCTGCTCCCCGAAGAGATACCGACCCTCAGAGTAAACGTAAGATTCCAACCCAAGGGAGTCTCTGTTGCTCTGCAAAACAGTGGTGGAAATCCCCACGCCGCTGGCTTGGTGTCCCAAAAGAACCAGAGATAGAGAGCTGTCCAGGGCCTGGCATGCAGCAGACCCGCAATAAACTCCCAAGGTCACCCTGCCTTTGCTGCTGTCGGTCTCGGCTCCTGGGAACCCCTGTCAGTAGTGTTGGTCAGTTACTGTTGTGTTAGGTTATGACAAGCCTGTGACTCAATGTGGCTCACCTACCTGCTGCCACCCATCCTCTTCCTTCTCTCCTCCTCCCCAGGGTCTCTCTCACCCTGCACAGACCATCCTCACTCATTCATTCCCTCTGTTCAGGAAAGAACAGAATCCATGGGAAACCCAGAGGAGAGGCAGCCCAGGCAGAGGTTGAAGACGGCCCCAGGGGACTCAGGCATTCGAGGGCATCACTGTTAAACTTCAGGGCAGCCTGCACGATAAAGAAGAACCAACTGGCTAAGTTTAGGAGCAGGTGAGACAATTCTGCATTTGCTGGGGTGCTCGAAAGAGGAAGCGTCACATCTGGAAATAACGTGAAGAAAAGGGAACCACGGCAGGAGAGATCGAAGCAAAGAAATGGTGAATACCTCGCTACTGTTTTAACAGCGAAAGACCTCGTTTGTAGGTATAAGAAATGTGTTTGGAGGACCCCCATTGAAGGAATCAGAGAAAGAACTGGAAGAGCTTGAAGGGGCTCAGACCCCATATGTACAACAATGCCAAGCAACCAGAGCTTCCAGGGACTAAGCCACTACCTAAAAGACTATACATGGACTGACCCTGGACTCTGACCTCATAGGTAGCAATGAATATCCTAGTAAGAGCACCAGTGGAAGGGGAAGCCCTGGGTCCTGCTAAGACTGAACCCCAGTGAACTAGACTGTTGGGGGAGGCGGCAATGGGGAGGGTGGGGAGGGAAAACCCATAAGGAAGGGAGGGGGAGGGGATGTTTGCCGAAACCGGAAAGGGAATAACACTCAAATGTATATAAGAAATACTCAAGTTAATAAAAAAAAAAAATGTGTTTGGAACTCAGAATGTCACTGAGCACATCTATAAAGCTGTTTTTACTTCCCCGGGTATAAAGAGCTAGTCTAAATAAACTGACAAAACCTTCAGCTTTGGAGGATAGTGGGGGGTAAGAGAATACATTATATACTCAACCCTGAGGAGGGTTGTTCTAGGTTGGTCCCTGGTTCTGTAATGAACATCACGACCCAGAGCAGCTTAGAGGAGAACAGGGTTTATTCCACTTTACAGATCCTAGTCCACTGTTAAGGGATGCCAGGGCAGGAACTCAAGTAGGGACCTGGACGCAGGGACTGAAGCAGAGACCACAGAGAGCTCACTGGCTTGCTCTTGGGCTCATGTACAGCATATGCAGCTTAATTCTACAGCTCAGGTTACTTGCCTAGGGATGACACCGCCCACAGTGGGCTGGGCCCTTGTCTGTCAATTAGCAAGCCAGAATACGGCTCCACAGACATGGCCCACAGGACAGTCTGATGGAGACA
>NC_046161.1:109560778-109603278 GCF_011064425.1 Rattus rattus
GTAACTGAGAGAGCTTCGCTCTTACTTTAACCTTCCCATTGTCCCTAATCAGTCACCCCTTCTTCAAATTCTCTATGGTTCGTTCATCACTTTGCTAAAGCTGACAAAATAGAGACCCAACAAGGATGGACTGATAACTGTTGTCTCTCCATCCTGGGAGTCTAGGAGTCTAAGGCCATGGTGTCAACAAGGCTGGTGTCTTCCAAGGGCCTTTCCTTGTCTCTCAGGTAGACATCTTCTCCCTATCTCATCAGGACTTTGTAGGTATGTTGCCACCCTAATAGTGCCTTATAGGAACACCAATCATAATGGATTTGGGCTCACATGTCTGACCTCATTTGACCCCAGCCTCCTCTTTAAGTCCCAAATACAGTCATGAAAACCTCACAGACAGTCACAGGTGGCAGTACTGGGGTCAGGATGTCAACATACAAATTTGGGAGAAGAGGAATGGGTACACAGTTAACCCCCACTGCATGGTCGGTCTTCTAGGTGTTTCTCAAGCCTGACGGTGATGTGTCTGGTCCCATCAGCCATCTTCGCCTTGCCTTGACAATCTTTCTGGATTTAAATTCAGTATCTAGCCAGGGCTTACATGAGCCCTGGCTGCAAGCCCAGTGGCAAGAAAAGACAAAGGGACAATGACGGGCCCAAGCTTTATTCAAGAAAAGACTTGCGTGTAAGGAACCAGGGGTCCCGGTTCATGGACGGGTTGAGGCAGGCAGAGGAAAAGAAAGGAGAAGAGCAGAGGGGACTAACACTTTTCTTCTTTTGCCCAGCAGTTGGCCATTGCTAGGGGTGGCTGAGGGAAAAAAAATCTATCCTGAATCTGGCCGTGCACAACACGATTTGAAATAACCTGGCGTTGCGAGGTGGCTCTTTCTAAACCGAACGGTTCATTCTGGCAAGTCTTGCTAACAGCTGAGGAGCAACGGCTGGGTTGCTTGTTAGCCCCAGCAATTAAATAACAATCATTCAGGAACGGTATAGGGACCAGTTGGGAGGGATACAATGCTGCACGTTGGGTATACAGTTGCCCGGACCTGCCGTGCTACGCCGATAAGGCAGCAGATGGTCTAATAGACTCCATCATTGAGCAGTTAAATTGGTAGGGTCTTAGTTTAATAATCTTGTGTTCTAATGATCTAGGCGCCTGATGAAAGGCAGGGCAATTACTTGTTCTTGTAATAATGCCCAGTTGGCCTGGACGGAAGGGCCACTCACTCCTGCATGGTGTGATATAATTAACTCCCGCTCCCCAGAAACATGGCTAGAGAGGCTAGTTTGATAATACACATCTCACCTTGACGCTAAAAATCTAAAAGCATTTTCCAAGTTGAAAATGGGTCTTAAGTATTTAAAACACAGGAAGATGGAAAATCCTATAACCCTATGCTGGTGTAGCTCATCTGCTTCACTTCCAATCATTATGTCACAGGAGTCGAGAAACGGTGGCAGAAAATAGAAGGCACTTGTGTGTGAACCATTTGCAGGTGAGGAAGTCACTCAAGAGCTTCCCGGGCCGCGGAGAATATCTTGACCCAAGCAAAGGTCAGAGGACACCGAATCCTAGGTCGGGGTCGTTTGGTGATGTAGTCTGCAATCCCAGTCTACCAAATATTCTCTCCTGGCTGCTTTGCAAAACATCTCATTAGTGCTTCAGATATGTGGTATGATTTATGTGATCCATGAGCTAAAATTATAACTTGCATTTTTCACCTCTTAAACCTCTTTCTGGAGGTAAATCGAAGTGTGCGAACATTGTTAAAATATGAGTATGGATGACACTTTAGTCTTCCCTACGATATGATGTAATTTAGACCAAGCAAGACACCGATGCATACGCTAAATACCACCTTCCTCAGACATCAGCGCACAAGACCAGCACAGCAACTGACTTTTTATACCAACAGCTAGCATGTAGTAAAGGAAGGGTAGCACGCCTTTAATCCTAGCACTTGAGAGGCCAGCCTGGTCTACGTGGTGAGTTCGAGGCCAGCCAGAGCTACATGGTGAGCCCCTTTCTGGAAAACAGCAGCAACAGCAAAAGGGTAGAACACATGCAGCAGTGAAGAACTATTCGTATAAAATGAAATGCTCACAAGTGTAGACTTTAAGAAGAAGGCGTGTGAGGCTGGACTGACGTCTCTGTGTTAAAACTGCTTACAGCTCTTGCAAGGGCCAATCTGAGCTCCTGTACTTATATCAGGTGGCTTCGTCCATCTGTAACTCTAGCCCCAGGGAATGCGACACCCTCTTCTGGTACACAAGACCCAAAGGCATGGCATACAGTCACATGGATTCACATAAATAATATTTAGGCCTTAATTTGCTGTCCTCCTGTTGCAATAAGACACCATGAGCAAAAGCAACCAGGGAGGGAAAATGTTTGTTTCATCTTATAACTCTTAAGCTACAATCCGTCACTTAGGGAAGTCAGGGCAGGAACCGGAAGGCAGAAACTAAAGCAGAGGTCATGGAGGGTGCTGCCTTCTGGGTTGTTCCTCATGGCAAGCACTCGGCCTGCTTTCTTATGGCTCCCAGGATCTCTTGCCCATTGGTGATCCTCCTGCCTCACCGACTTACACACGGGCATCTCCTCAGTTAAGGTTCCGTCTTTCCAGGTGAGCCTAGGTTCTGCTAGGTTGACAAAATGCTCATCAGGGGGAGACAGGGATCGAGAAACAGAGACAGAGAGACAGACATGGAGAGAGAGAGAGAGAGAGAGAGAGAGAGAGAGAGAGAGAGAGAGAGAGTTGGCTTATCTTGGTGAGGTGCCATCTCAGTCCAGGTTTATGCTGGGTCTTTGGGGGACCCTACAGTAGCTCGCCAATGTAGCAGGCACCTGTAGGCTCAGATCACAGAGTTCCGTAGCACATGCTCACGGACCCTTGGTGCAGGTTCAGTAACCTCCCCATCTTACAAAAGTAGAATTTGTCATTTACAGTATATAGATTAGCTAAGTTCCTTATAGCCTCGTGAGTTTGAAATCCATATTGATTACAGTGTTGCCTACAATACTTGGGCACTGCAAAGAGAACAGCTCTCTCTCTCTGTCATCTCCTTACAATTTCTTAGAAGATGGGAGTAGAGCCTTCAACGCATGCTTCCGGTATAGCCTTCTGGGTGGGTTCTGTTCCTAATAGGAAGGGAGGGGAATTTTACCCAGTCACCCTCCTTCCTGAGGATGCTCTCTGCAGGCCTCGGCTTCGGTCGGCCTCTTTCCCGTGGGGCTTCAGCTTCTCCTCCTTAGCCTACTCTGAGTTATTTTCAAGCTTCGTTTGTTATGTTTTTGGTCTGTAGAAAGGCCATATGGTGTGAAGCAAAAAAATAAAAAATAGAGTTTCCTAATCAAGAGTCATAGGGGTCTGTTCTGAACTCTGCCTCAACCATGCAGTTGGTTATCAAGCAAATTAATTACTATAAACGTGTGGACCACCATCTGATGGTGGGTAATTTAGTCTGACTTGAGACTTAAGACCAAATCTTGGGCGGTCCCTAAGCCACTGGCTCCGAGTCAGTGCCAGCTTCAAAGTCTCGCTCACTCGCCAGCTCTGCCTGCTACAGGAGTCCGGACAGCTGCAGCAGATGCGGGTTTCCGTTTTCCACCGAGAACTGACACCGCTCAGCAGGGGGTAGGGCTCTGCTTCTTTCGGGTTGATGTTTGCAGCCTCCTGGCTTCCAGCTCTTATGACACGTTTGTTTATTTGGAGACACAACACGTTATTTCTCAAACTGGGAAAAAAAACCCTCAAGGCAAAAACTATTCTTCATATGTCTAAGAACATTCTCAACTCCAGCTTCCCTTAACCCAACCAAAAAATTCAGAGAAGAAAAATAAAAGAGCGCTTCCAAACAAAAAGGAAAGTATAACTGACAATCTTCTATGGGGAAAGATGATTTCGTGGTGGTTCTGCCTTCCACAGCGAAGGTCTAAGTGTTGGGATATTTTCAAAGCTGTGCACAATCCTTTGGAACTGTTGGTGGGGAGTCAGACGGCGCGGGGTGAACAGGACCGGAGAGTGGATATTGTGTTTTGGTTGCTAATGAAGTCTCATAGATTTAATTTCAGTGTTTTCTTGGAAATTCCACATCAGGGAGTCTTGGCTTGCCTAGTGGTGCCGCTGGGACATTGGGGCTGAGTTTGTCTCCTGCCCAGGTGGCTGTCGGGTGTGGCTAGCTATGCCGTCAGCACCAACTGAACTGCCTCAGAGAGCAAGGCTCTTACGCACTCGATAGCATTGGACCATGTGACTTTGGAAAGCATGCTAAGGGGGATTGCTTGTAGGAGGGTTGTTCAAAATGCTGTCCTGCTGGCTAACACAGGGCACCTATGCAGAAAAGAAATCTCTCACTAAACCCATCGGGGAGACATTTACACTCATCTTCAATGACTTGGCACCTATTCTCAGATTTAATGAGTGTGCTAAGTGTTCAGAGCTGGGCTACGGTAGAACCTCATTGTAAACGCACCTGTTAAACAAGAGAAAGGGGAATTGACGAAGCCAGGATTGGCGGCCTATGCTTCTAACCCCAGCACTTGGGAGGCAGAGGCACGTGGTTCTCTGTAGGTTCTAGGCCAGCCTTCCCTTATATTTTTGGTTGTGAGCCTAGCCTTTAATGGCTGAGCCATCTCTCCAGCCCTAGGCCAGCCTTCTCTACAGGGTGAGTCCTAGGCTACCCAGAGCCATAGAGTGGAACCCTGTCTCAGGAAAGAAACGAGGGAGGGAGAAGAAAAGAAAACGACTGGATGAGGGGCTAGAGAGAGCCCGGCATTACAGCTTGCTGTGATTGAGGACGATTGGGGTGTGGTTCCCAGCATCATGTCCAGCAGCTCACAACCACCTGGAACTCGGCCTTTAAGGGACTCGATGCTTTGTTCTGGATTTTGCTGGTGGATGCATCCCAGCACATATATAACACAGACAGACAGACAGACAGAATAGATATTTTGTATAAATAGATAAATGAAAAGAATTTGAACAAAGTTTCCTACACTGATTAATAGAATAAAGCAACCGTCCATGGTTGGAAGATTCAGACACCTGAGCAGAAAAGACATAAACCTCAGGCTTCTTCGTCACTTGCCGGGTGGATGACAGATCATCTACCACCTAACGATCTCCTGTATCAGCTTCGGGATACTGTGTGAGATTGGTCTCGCTGTTTCTATAGGCATCGCCGTGTCTTACGGGCATAACCAGTAAAACAGACGCAATGTCATCAACAGCGATTAGGTGCATTTTATTTGTAAGCGAAGTTTCCCGGATAAAATCTGGGCCAAATGATGTGTTAGCAAATTCTGCCCAACTTTTGGAGATGAAATAGCGCCAATCCCTTTCAACTTTTCCCAGGAATTTTAAGAGAGCACCTGTTTATCAATGCGCTCTGAGGCTGGTGGCAATGTGGTAACACGAAAGCAAAGTGATTATGGGAAAAGAAAAGTATTGCTCCCTGTCTTGAATACACACAGAGGGAAAAGTCAATCTTTAAAATATTGAATCTAATATTGATGAGTTAAAAAAAATCTTAGTTAAAAGTAACAGAGAACATAGCCATTCCTCAGCTAATCCCAGGGTTTTCCATGTTGGTTTAACATTTAAAAGCCAGCAACGGGCTGGAGAGATGGTTCAGCCATTAGGAACACTTGCTGTTCTTGCAGAGGACCGGAGTTCAGCCAGTGACAAGCAGCTCGCCCCTGCACTGGACTCCAGTTCTAGGGGATCCCATGCCTCTGTCCTCTGTAAGAACCCGTGTATGTCCACACACAGACAGACACACACTTGTGATTAAAAGTACTAAGGACAATTATTTACAGGTCAGCGAGTGACCATGCTGGGGTTTTTAAAAATCCGACACCATCACGGCAGGTACAGAGGAAGCGTATTATTCAACAAAAACAGACTTGCATTGTGAGAAAAGCAGCTGAAGCCAAAATCAACAAAATAAATAACTTCAAAAGAATGGAAAGAAAGTTTAAGTCTGAAATTAATTAGAGAGAGAAAAGGAAGAAATAATCCATTAGCTTGGTTGAGGAAACTAAACTTCTTCTAATACTTGAACATAACAGACAAGCCTCTCAGCCGCTCGCCCACTACACTTGAGTAAGATTGGGAGACACTTGGTTAGGCTCAGATGACATATATGACAGGTATGAGAGGGGAGCCCGCCCTGATGACCTGAGGTTTGAGCCCAGGTCTCACATGGTTCATGGAAAGAACCAGATGCAAGTTAGTCTCTGATCTCCACACCCTCCTGTGTGCATACCCACAGATACATGGAGATAAAATATATTACAGATTTCTTAAAAAAGAAAGTATAGATAGGTTTGGAGGTTTATGCCTACAGCCCCAGCACTCGGGAGGGACATAGAGGAGGAGAAAGAATTCAAGATCATCCTCACCTTCAATAGAGGTCAAGGCTAGTCTGGGATACGTGAGACACTGTGGCATTGCCTCAAAAAGCTAAATTCCCCTAAAATGAAAAATAAAAGAGGCAAAAAGGCCACATAGACCAAAACCCAAGGAGAAAACTGAAGAGTTTATGTGAGATACATCGTGTGCAAGACTGCCAGGCTCAGGTCACACAAGCTCTCTAGACGCAGCAACACCAGACCACCACTCACAGAGGCCACAGCACACTCCGATCAAAACTCACAATGACAATACTCCAAGATCACACACTGGGAGAGCGTCACTCAATGGTGTGCATCTGAAAGATTTCTAAACCAAACCTCGGGGAACCAAACACAGAAAAAAAATTAAAACTGTGGAAGAACCCATTTTCAAAAAAACGAAAAGATGAGAATGTTGTTTTCCTCCTTCCAACTCTCTCTTTTCATGGGAATAGGGGAATTTAACTTGAGAAACATATTAAGAAACAAGAATCATTAAAATATGTACATGCATACATGCTTATATACATACTATATAAAATAATTTTTTTAATTTTGGAAACTCGTTAGCACACTTTCAGTTCTGTAATTTTATTTGTTGTTTGGTTGGTTGGTTGGTTGGTTGGTTGGTTGGGTTGGTTGGTTGGTTGGTTGGTTAGTTGGTTGGTTGGTTGGTTGGTTGGTTGGTTTGTTGGTTGGTTGGTTGGTTGGTTGGTTGGTTGGTTGGTTGGTTGGTTGGTTGGTTAGTTGGTTGGTTGGTTGGTTGGTTGGTTGGTTGGTTGGTTGGTTGGTTGGTTGGTTGGTTGGTTGGTTTTTCAAGGCAGGGTTTCTCTCTGTAGCCCTGGCTCTCCTGAAACTCTCTTTGTAGACCAGACTGCCTTCTGACTCAGAGATCTGCCTGTCTCTGCCTCCCAAATGCTGGGACTAAAGGTGTGTGCTACCACACTTGGCTCTAGTGGTATTTTAAAAGAGAAAACAGTTAAAAAACAATGCCAAAAAAGCTAACAAAAATATTAAAGTATCTGGGAAACCACACGATTACACAGAAGGACCGGAGGCAGTGCTGAAACTTGCTGTGCTTTCCAAATGGGAAACACCGATAAGGCATTTAAAGTGATCAGCACAGACATCAGTTGCTTCCTATGTGCACCTAATTTTAATTCAACATATCAACTTGAGGTCCAACTGAGAGAATATGTAAAAGCAGCAGAGATGGTTGGAGAAGTTCATCATAGACGCTGAGATTAACACTAATTACAGAAGTCACACTAACGAAATCATCATAGAAGTTGCCCCAGAGAGACGAGATCACCCAGGAAACGAAGACACAGTAATGCAGCATTCTGTTGTTGGGAAGGGACCAGGAGCACATCGCAGGAAGGCCACTGGGCAGCCACACGCAAAGATGGATGTTTCTAACCTGTAAACAGACTTGAACCAAAGATCTAAATATAGAAACAAGATCATGAAGGTTAAGTTTCAGAACTAAATGTGTAGAAGAAGATTGGAACTAGAATAACTTAACATACAAAATCCCAATTCAAACTTAATGGTTATATCTGTTTAAAATTTTTGAAATGTTTTAAAAGCAAAGTTTAGGGGAAACTCCAGGAGTCAGAGTCGCAGAACATTTGCCTGGAAAATACAAGTTCAACCCCAACACAAGGCAAAAAAGGCATGGGGGTAACTGAAGAGAAAACACAGTGTATCGTAGGTAAGTCTTTAACATTTGAAATAAGAACGAGCACATAAATTATTATGAAAATGTCAATCTATATATAAAAATGATTAATAAACCTGAAGAGACAGTTCACACAATTAAATACAATTGATCAGTAACTATAACAGCAATAGCAGTGGCTCAAACTACCACACAGTCAAAAGTATTGAGAAATTAACACGTTCGCAGTTAAAAGTATGTAGAAGTCAGTACTCGTGAGGCAGAGCCATGTGGATCTTCGAGACCAAGACCACCCTGGTCTACATGGCTACATAGTGAGTCCCAAACCAGCCAGAGCTATCCAGTGAGATGCAGCCCCCGCCCCAAAATGTATATACTAACCCAGGCGTAGCTGCACGTGCTCGTAAATGCAGCATTGGGAACAGAGACACGGGGATCCTGGGAGCTTGGTGGCCAGCTGACCTAGCCAAGACTGCTGAATTCAATTTCAAGACTCCGTCTCAAAGGAGCAGGAGTTAGCCAGAGAACAAGAGAGAGGAGAGAGGAGATTTTGGACATCCAATCCTCTTCCAATTTTGCAGGCATGGGCGCATGTGCATGTACACGCACATGTGAAAGAGAATCCCTTTAGAAAATTAGCACAGTAACTGAATAAATGAAGAGAAGCTAGAAAGGAGTGCAGAGGTGTGTAGGGTGTGCTCCACTTGCCAAATGGTTTCATGTTAAACAAAAACACCCCACTAACGATGAGATGGCTCTCAAGCCTGGCTCCTCTCACACCTGGGCCAGGAGCCGTGTTCACAGCTCCTTCCTTCCTCTCTACTCATGCTGATTTCTTTACTCCCACCTCCCACACTGTGAAGGAAACAGGTGCTGTCTGTAACTCAGAAAATATCCAAGCCTCCCACCTAGGTAGCACCTTGGTGCGCTTCTTCAATGGCCCCCAAAACCAGAACGTGGAAGCAACGAGGTTCTCGGATGACTGTGATCAGATGACCGTGATCCAGCTGAGTATCAATTCACCCCCGGCACTCTGGCTCTGAGGGGTCAGGGACCAAGCAAAAGAGCTCTTTTCTTTCAGAGACTGAGAAAGAAACAGTTCGGAATACAAGAGTCTGGTGAGGTCCCGTGGCTGTGGGAAGGGAGCGTTTCCTGAGCGAGACCCCAGCCAGAACGAGTTCTGCCATCACTACTGAAGGCCCACTGTGTCCTCAGCGTCCTCCTGCGGTCCAGTTGCTTCTCTACGTCAAGGTTCAAGGCGGTTTTCTGGCTTTTGTTGTAAGGTCTTCGTGTGTGTGTGCCATTGATTTACCTCTTTAGGGGTATTTAGGGAAAAGGGAAAACCACCTAGGAAAAGTGAAAACCAGAACAACACCAATAAGGGACCGGTATTGAAGACTGAGAGGAAGGAAAGGACTTCTGTTGCTGACTTAGGCATGGTTTCATGTAGGCCATGCTGGCCTTCGTCTCTCTATGCAGCCATGAAACACCTTGACCTTCTGATACTTCTGCTTCTGTATCTTAAGCACTGGCTTCGAGGGCTCCCTACATACTTGATTTTCTGCGGTGCTGGGAGTCCAACCCAAGGCTTTGTGTACACAAGGCAAGCACTCTTACCAAGTGAGCTCCAGCCCCAGCCCAGGACATCCGCTCATTCTGACTGTTGATTCAGAATTTATTTATCTTTGTTTTATGAGTGTAGGTGCTAATCTTGCACGTATTATCTGCAGGACGTGCATGCAGTGCCCTCCACAGTCAGAAGAAAATATCAGGCCCTCTGGAACCATTTACCCAGATGACTGCTAACTGCTACCTGGGTGCTGGGATTTGTCCTTGAAAAGACAAAAGGTCCTTGTCCTCTGAAAGAGCATCCCGTGCTCTGAACCACTGAAGCATCTCTCCAGTGCTACCGTTAGTCTTTTAATGTGGCTCCCTCTTATGAGTTTGTGGGTGAGGAGAGCATTCACACACCATTTCACAGAGATATACTAAGCTTTCATTGCACAGAACTTCCTGGACTTTCTGCATTATTCCATACTACGGACTCTAAAACTGTGATCTGCGTTTTGGACAGGGAACTCGGATGTGACACTCTCATGCGTCCAAGGAAAGCACTCCTGCCCATCCATTCTTCTGTGTTTACGGTGTTGAATGGACGTAAGGTGACCGTAAGGCGGGGTTTCTCAGCTAATTCACCCGGCTTAAGAACTGGTTCTCTGAGATGTTCAAAAGTCAGGGGAGACAAAACAGAGTGTGCTGTTACATGCCTATAATCTCAGAACCCAGAAGATTGAGAACAGGGGTCAAGAGTCCCCTGCTCACTTGCACACCAAGTCTGGAAAAAGCAACACAGGGCAGAAGGCAGGACGAGGGGAGGGGAGGCAGAGGAAGCTGAAGGAACCGAAGGAGAGGGAAGCAGGGATGGGGGGACTTGGTTCTGTGGACACAGCCTTGATTCCCCCAGGTGCTCTTTGTTGAATGTTGCTGGTCTTCACTGCTTCGGGGTTTCCAACTACAGACTTGCCAGCAGTGGTCTGCTAACAGCTCACACTGGAGTCCTCTTTGTCCTGCCTGAAGAGACCAGCCTCGCCTTCCAGCCGCACACGCTCAGCAGAGCCTACCGTAGGTTTAGTTAAAAGCTAACTGGAGCCCATGGTGTGTCTTGTGCCATCACTCATCAGAGCACCTTTTTAAGGAAAAAATAAATCTAAGCCACCCAGGAAAGGGAGCTTCTGGCCAGAGAAGCCGCGGTGACCAGGAATAGAGTTAAGAACCTCTGGAGGAAGTGTGGAAGTAGCCAAACGCCGCATCTTGTTAGAACTGCTAACAATGTTTTTTTTTTTTTTTGAGAATATTGAACAGGTGCTGCAGACATGGGAACCACAATGCCAGCGGCATTAACAGAGGAGTTGGGCATCGTTTCTCTCAGACCTTTTTCCCTTTTCTTTCTCTCTGTAGCAGAAGGCAAGGGGAAGGGGAAGGGGGAGGGGTGCTGCTGCTGACGTGAGCAAGGTTCTGGTTTCTCCCGGGGGATTCCTGGGCCCTGGGTCCTGATTGCTGCAGAAGATGGGGGTGGGGTATAAGAAAAAATCAAGAGTTACCCCAAAGTGTGCCACTCTTTAGACTAAGAGTATATAGGCCACGCGGGGCCTGGAGGTGGGGGAAGAACGCAGCACCATGTGCGCTAGTGTGGCATTGAGCTGTGCCCACTCACCACCTATGGCCCTTAGCGCGCTCCGCTTCCCCGCGTCTGTAGGGTGTAAAGAAAAACAGCCAGAAAAATGACCCCCGCCCTCAGGAGTGCTTGGGAGCGATGCTTTCCCGTGCTTTGGGACATGGCCGGGCACATTTTGTTAGCCTCCTGGTAACTAGGAAGTCACTCATCTCAGCCTGCCTGGGTCTGAAGTGGAAAGGATTCCGCAGAGCGGTCAGGCACACACTGCCTCCAGGCCAATGGCGAGGGATAGCCGGGCCTTTCCTGGGGCCTTTAAAGGCCACGGCGTCAGAGTGGTTAGCTAATGCGCCAGGCAGCCAGCAGCCGAGCGACTCTGCAGCAGAGGGACCTGTCCACGGGGACTGCGGGCTGACTGTCAGCCTGAACCACTCGTACACAAGGAGAGCCAATGCACTTGGAAGGCAGAGACAGGAGGATTGCGGTAATTCTGAGGCCAGCCTGAGCCAAGTGAGGGTTTGTCTCAAACAACAAAAGAAGAGGGAATAAAGGGGTGGGAGGGGAGGCAGGAGAGGATAGGGAGGGAGGGGAGGGAGGGCGGGCAGGGGCAGGAGGGGAGGAGGCAGGGACAGGAGGGAGGGGAGGGAGGAGGGGAGGAGGGAGGGAGGGGACAGGAGAGGAGAGAGGGAGGGCAGGGGGAGGGGAGGGCAGGAGGAGGGAGGGGAGGGCAGGAGGGAGGGAGGGGACAGGAGGGGAGGGGGAAGGGCAGGACAGGAAGGGCAGGACAGGAGGGAGGGGAGGGCGGGGCAGGAGGGAGGGGAGGGCGGGGCAGGAGGGGGGGGAGGGAGGGGCAGGACAGGAAGTGTCAGGAAGGGAGAGGGAAGGGGAGGGATCTGACTTTTTTGACTGTTCCCAGTGGGGCACTTCAGCTACACCCTGTAGTTCACAGCCTTGGTGATTATTTATGAAAAAATGAACATGCAAATACAGCATTTAGAGACTAAAGAGACAAACACGTCAAGTATCCTGGTATTTTCCTCTTGCCAGGATCACATGCCCACCACTTACACCTCGATCTAACAGACATCTCGACAGTTTCTTATAAACATTTTATTTTCAGAGTGTTTTGGGAGTTTCGTGTGTTTGTGACCAAGGGAAAGGCTCCATATGTAGGCGTCCTGGAAATGATCGTGGCAGTGGCCCTGGCAATGGTCCTCCTAAGCCCTCGGTGCTTCCCCCACACTGAGGCACCTGGTTCCCGCCCTGGGGGTAGGACTCTAGCTTGTCTGTTCTCCACTGACTCAGTTTGGTTTCCAGTTCATTATTATACGACTTCATTTCTGACATTTTCTATTACACTGTGGTATCTAACAGGTGAGTTTGGGTCTTAGATATTCTAACCTATTCATACTTTCAGAAGAATACTCTAGAGGTATTTACCCAGAGAGAGTATAAATGTTCTTGTTTCTCTTTCAAAAGAACATTTAAGATTTATTTATTTTGTGTGTATGACTATTTGCCTGCGTGTACACATTTGCACCATGCGTGTGCCTGGTGGAGGTCAGAAGGTGACTTCAGATCCTCCGGACCTAGAATTACACATGGACAGGAGACACCGTGTGTGGAATCAAGCCAGGAACCCTGGAAGGGCAGGCAGTGTTCTGCTCTAACCACTGATCCATCTCTGAAGCCCCAAGGCCTTTGTCTTCTAAGATGTAGTCCTCCTGCCCTGCAGTGGTGGTGGTGACAGCGCGGGCACCTATCTTTATCCCCAGCACTCAGGAGGCAGAGGCAGGCAGATCTCTGAGTTCCAGACCAGCTTGGTCTACAGAGCAAGTTCTGGCATAGCTGGGACTTCACAAAACAAACAAACAAACAAACAAAAAAACCCCAAAATCTATAGATAGATAAATAGATAGACAGACAGACAGGGGATGACGGGTAGATAAATAAATGATGAATGGATGGATAGATAGATAGATAGATAGATAGATAGATAGATAGATAGATAGATAGAAAGAAAGAAAGATAGATAGCTGGATGGATGGATGGATGGATGGATGGATGGATGGATGGGCAGACAGAGAGATAGTGGATGTATGGATAGATAGATGATGGATGATGGATAGATGATAGAGGATAGATGGATAGATAGATAGATAGATAGACAGACAGACAGACAGATATAGATGGATAGACAGACAGACATAGATGGATAGATAGACAGATGGATATAGATGGATAGACAGACAGATATAGATGGATAGACAGACAGACAGATGGATGTAGATGGACAGACAGACGGATGTAGATGGATATACAGACAGACAGATATAGATGGACAGACAGACAGACAGATATAGATGGACAGACAGACAGATGTAGATGGACAGATGTATATATAAGTAGTCTTCCTGGAACCATATCACAGAGGCAGAACTTCTGGTTTCAGCCATGACTTCCACAGCTAAACAAGACTCACAGGAAGCCCCAGTGGGCATCGAAATAGGACGTTCTAATCTAGCAGTCAGTTTTGCTCAGTGGCTTATTCTGCATAATACGCATGTGTACAAAAGTGTGTCAGGTACACTCTGAAGTTCTGTGTCAAACAGGAAAAGCAACAGTGAAGACCCAGGAGTCGAGCTGCCTTCCCCACTTCAGAGTCCTGAGGCGTCATCACACCAGGCTGGGCTCCAACGGCAGCAGTCCAAGATCAAACGTGAAACCCCTGAGCTGGGCCAGTGCTGTTCTTGGTAGTCAAGTTTAGACGAGGATGGGAGCGTAGCTCAGTCTGTAGAGTGCTTGCCTCGTGTGCACAGAGACCTGAATTCCATCCCGCGCACCGTGCAAAGCAGGCGTGTGTGCTGACACTTGCGTGCCGTCCCAGCACTTGGGAAGGAGAAGCAGAAGCATTGGGCGTTTAAGATCATCCTGGACCCCGGAGAGAGCTTGAGACCAGCCTGGACTACGTGAGACCGCGTCTCAGAAATAGCTAAACTTAGTGGGTCACAGAACGAGCTCAAAAGTCATAGCCTGGAAGAGACGGGCAGGAATGGGAGGGGGGTGACAAGAGGTGGGAGAGGGCAGAGGAATCAAAACGCAGTGTACACACGCGTGGAATTGTCAAAGGGCAAAATTAACTGACGAAACCTTAAAAACAAAACAGTAATTAAAGAAAGCGTAGAGTCGGGTTGGTTGGTAGGGTGACAGGATGGGCTATCCTGCCTTGGGAACAAACAGGGAGAGGATAAAGAACAAGAACCCCACAGAGCCACTGCCCAGCTCTGTGAGACTCAGCACCCTGCCCGCCCCAGGTTCACTGTCTCTTCCTGGCACGGCCCAGGCTGTCTATGCTGTACTCTTCCTGACAGCGTGGAGGTGGCTGTCCTGGTGCACACTGCACGGAAGAGACATTTCCCTGCACCTGCGTGTCTGTGGGCGCCTCCGGCCACATCCCGCAGTTGAACCATTGTAATGCGCTGACCTTCCCGCAGACACCATTCACTCACAGGGCTCACTGGTCCATCACACAGCATCCTGGTGACATTCCTCCCAGCCGCTGGCAATGGCCTTTAATTCATCTGGTATTTACCCAGGGTGACGCCTCCTCTGGCTATAACACCTTTGTTGGTGTGAGCTGAGCCTGGTTTATCTTCTGCCCCCTCACCTTCAGGGTTTCACACCAATTTGTCAGCGCAGAACACTCTCCATCCATTTTCTGTTTGTGCTTTTGTTTTTATTGTTCTTTGGTCAGTTTCTGTCTGCCCAGAACCTCACTGCAGCATCTGGACATCAGCGTTTCCAATTCTAGGTCTTTCTCCTGGACAACCTTTGTGACAGAGTTAGCCTGAAGGCTTGTAACAGGTCACCATGGTGGTGAGCTGGTAACCAGACTTAGGAATCACAAGAAATTTTATACTAGAATCTTTTTAAAAAAAATGACATTTTCAAAAATACTCCAAGATATGTGACTGTGTTTGCATCCTTTTCCAAAAAAAATCTTGGAATGAGTTCTTGGGGAAGAGATCACTGTTCACAGTCTTTGAAGGTAGATCTGGGAATCAAAGCAGGGCCGTGTAAGAGAGACCATGGGTGTTCCTGAAGAGCCGTGAAAGACTCTCAGGATTCTTGCCCTTCTGACTGGAGCCTTTTGGGGTCACTAAATGTTTGAGGCTGAGAGGCGGCATTCTTATTTAGGACTAGTCATAGAAAGTTTCTTCTGGGGCTTGGGGAGATAACTCGCTGGGGAAAGCGCTTGCCTTGTGAGCATGGGCACGTGAGTTGGATGCCCAGAGCTCCAGTGAGAAGCCGAGTGTGGTGGTCGGCATGTGCTTTGTCATCCCAGTGCTGTGGAGATAAGGCCAGGGCAGGCTGGCCAGCCAGCCTAGCCTACTTGGCTAATTACAGGTCTGTGAGAGACCCAGACTCTAGAAACAAGGTTGGGGCTGGAGGGATTGCTCAGTGGGTGGCGGTATATACTGCACTGGAAGAGGGCCAGAGCTCGGTTCCAAGCACCCACATTGGGTGGCTCATAACCACTTGTGACTCTGGTCCTGGGGGATCCGATATGTTCTTCTGGTCTCTGAGGGTATGCCCATTCAAGTACTCAAATTTACACTGAGACATATGCACATAATTAAAACTAAAAATAAAATCTTTTTTTTAATCATTGCATCTGAGGCCAGTGGATTAGGAAGCCCCAGCAGTGGAGCACAAATGTCTCCTGACAACCGTGAAGGGAGGGACTATAGACTAGAACACTGATCGCTAACCACATCTCCACACACCCCAGACAGCGGCAGCTGGCTCTAGGTTCTCACAGGCTGCATGAATGAGTCGGCGACCTTGAGTCTTCCTACCTACGAAGGAGACTGGGAAATGTCAGTTTTCACTGTGACCCACAGAACACAGTGATGCAGAATTCTAAGTTTTAGTTGATCGTGTCCAACACATAGATGCTTGCACACCACACACCAGCTGTGTCCAGAGAGATACTCCAAGGCTCAGCTGCCTCAAAGTATTTGCCATGTAAATGTGGACTAGAATTTGATCCCAGAACATACCATAAAGAGAGCCAGGCATGGTAGCATGCATTTGTAATCCCAGGGTTGTAGAGTCATTATCAGTTAGATCCCTGGGGCTTGCCGGATAGCCAGGCTAGTCTACTTGGCAAGTTCCAGAACTTTGAAAGGCCATGTCTCAAAAAGCAAGGTGGGTGGAACTTGAGTAACAAAACCTGAGGTCAACCTCTGGTCTTCATGTGTTTGTCTATAAGTGTGCGCACATGTGTGCACACACACATATACACACACATGCACATACACACGCACACATGTACATACACATGCACACACGTACACCCGCACACACTTATGCACACACGTGCACACACATGTGCACACATATGCGCACATGTACACATGCACACACATACACACATGCATACGCACATGTACACACACATGCACACACGTACACATGCGCACATGTGCACGCACATGTACACATGTATGTATGCACACAAATACACACACATACATGCACACACGTACATACACACACGCACACACACATGCACACACACACATACACACACACTCTGCGATGACTATCCCTAACACACTGAACATCATCACTCAGCAACAAGTGCACTGCACAGACCTGGTTATGCAGCCAACTGGAAGCTGGCTTCACTCTGACCCTCAAGGATCCACTACTTTAAGAAATGACCAGAATTCAAGGTAGGCTTCTATTATCATGGCGTTCGGAACTGTAAGACAAGCTATCATCCACCAGGGTCTAGCTGAAGATAAGCCGGCCCGGTCTTTGTCCTTCCTCCTGTCTCTCTGACATCTCGAAACCCTCTCGCTTCAAAGCCTGTGGATGTTCTGTTGACCACAGTTTCTGCCTGTCCTCACACCGACCCCTGACTTTGGAAACTTAGATGAAGGTGAGAACACAGAGTGAAAATTGTTTGGAAATAGATTTATTTCCATAGTTTGTATTCAGTACTCTTTTTTTTTTTTTTTTTTTTGCAACTGTAAGAAAAAAAATCCTACGGTGTGGTGTGTGTGTGTGTGTGTGTGTGCAAGACGCCCATGTGAGTGTGTGTATTCTCCACTCTGACTGACTGTTGGCCACTCTGAACAGATGTGGGACGAGCATGTCATGACTAAGCACCAGCTAACTCCAATGTGCAGTTTGCCATGTGTGACTGAAAGTTACTCTCAGTTTTGGCCTGTTCTTGGAGGATGAAGAGACGCTGGGTCCAGTTACCAGAAGACCACATTCTTTGTTTCATTTGAACATCAACTCGGGCATTGTTTTGCTTTTCTCATGCCTTTTCCAAATCTTCGGGTCTTTGAGAAGGTCAGCTGGGCCCGGCCAGAATGTGCACCCTTATCCAGCGGCTGGAAGGCAGTTAGTTCAGAGTCCTCAGGGTTCTCTCCACACCACAGTTGGCATGCTCTGCCTCCTTCAGGAGGCTGTGGGGGCTGGATGCTGAACTATGGAAATGGCTTTCTGTGAGCAGCATCTGTCTCCCCTGAAGAGTCCTGGGGCTGTGCTGGCACGCTGGGCCACGGAGCGCCCTCAGCCTTGCAACTCTCTGCCTTCGCTCCAGCTGTTACATCCCTGAGGAAAGCAACCTTTTCCAACCCACGTCTCGGTATGAACGCCTTTAACTCTTCTCTCCATACTGGTTGTCAGCGATAAGTTTGTGCCCTTCGTGTGGTGGGAATAGGGCTGCCAACATTGCCTTCTGAACCAAAACGGTGTAGAATATAATTCTGAAATTATGTAAAGACTTGCTATAAACCAGTTTTGGTTCGCTGGGCCAGGGCTGAAGCACCAGATTTTCAAAATACGAAGGCGATTTGGTGCTGCAGCCACACGTGACCACCCGATAAGCGACTACAGTGTGCAACTTGTCTCCATTTGCCCAGGGGTTTCCTGATCTTGAACTGAAAAGTCTTGGTGGAAGAGGAGAGTGCATAGCAAGGAAACAGAAGGGCCTGGGAGGCAGAGTGCTGGTCCTGCAAGAAGGAGGACCCGACTTCCTTTGATCCCCAGAACCCATTTTTTAAGAGTCCGTGTAAGGCACCACATGCCTGTAATCTCAGTACTTAGAAGGCAGAGGCCGGCAGATCTTTAGAGCTCACGAGCCAGCCTATCCTGATTGGTGAACTCCCGGCCAGGGAGAGAGGCTATGTCAACAAACACGGTGAGCAACACCTGAGACTGTCCTCTGGTCGCTACATTCATCCATATACGTGTGCATACTGTACTCCCAGAAATGAACACACACACAGGAGTGCATACATATATAAGCCTACACACACACACACACACACACACACACACACACACACACACACGAAGTTGGGCTAACTGGGAGAAGAAAGGAAATCTGCTGCTGGAGGCAAAGAGTATACGCATGGGGAGAGAGCGAAGTATAATATGTAATTCATATAATAAATACAACATATATAATAAATATGAATAATTAATTTGTAGCTAGGCTAAAAACATTAAATACCCTGAGGGTCTCAGGTCCTAGATTAACCAGCGCCCTAGTCTCTTAGCCTCTTAGCCTCCTAGTGAAGATCTGAGTCGCTCCCAGACTTGTAACCACTGTGAAGAACCAGCCCTCCAGCCCGCGGCTCCTAGTTTAAAGCATTAGTGCACCTGAGCCACTGTGGGACTAGAGATTGAGTCTCTCAGACCCATCACAACTCTGCCCTGTCACTGTGGGAATCATCGAATGGCTCAAGGAGACACTGAGGCGCAGGCTGACAAACGTCGGTGTGAGATCACTGCGTGGGTCGGGAGGATGCCCTGCTCCAGCGCCTGGCTGGCTTCAACTCAGCTGCACTGCTAAGACCCCTGGAGTTGTTCTCATCACAACCCCAAGCTGAGAGCGGAGCCAAGAACCACCTGCTGGCCATATGCTCTCTTCAGTGTGTGTGTTTTGCGAATTTTTGTTTATTTTAAACCATTATCACCTATGCAAAATTCATTTGCAAAAGAACAGATTAATCTGTCTCAAGTTCTAGCTACTGGGACTGGGTCTTTCATGTGCCTGAGTGTACATGCGCACGCACCTCATTCTCTCTCTCTCTCTCTCTCTCTCTCTCCTCTCTCTCTCCCTCTCCCTCCCCTCCCTTCCTCCCTCCAATTCTGGAATGGGGACCAGGTACCTGTATGTGCTAGGGATCTTCTGGTGTTATTAAGATCCACTGTATGTGTAGATTTTTTTCCTATATGTGATTCTTCTCACATTTCATATTTCTACAGTAAACATGAATGCTATATTGACATATCTATTTCATATGGCTCTGTTCTGCTCTCCCCAGGATGCCCCTTAGTTCCTTGTCCTATGCTGAATAAAGAGAGAAATACTCAGGTCAAAGGATTCCTTACGGTCTAACCACCGTCTCTGTGAAGAAGTTCTGCTCGCTGGCTTGCTTGGTCCCAGACTTGGTTAGTTCCCTTTCCTAGACCTGACAGGCTCATCTCCCCGCAGTGGGTCTGACTCTTCTCCATCAACCAACAACCATGTCTGCAGGCCGGTCTGATGGAGGCATTTCCTCAACTGAGGCTCAGTTTCCATTCATTCAGACGGCTCTAGTTTGAATAGAGCAAATGCCAATCGGAACGGCATTCTAGCTGCAAAATGTAATGTCTACAGACACTGCTGCAAGTGAGAAAAGGAACTGAGGCCCCGAAACCTGGGAACTCCCAGAGGAGAAGGAGTCACCTGTCTAACATGGAGGTATTTGTCTTACACTCTTCGGGCCATAAACTTTCATCATACAATGCGCACAGAAGTTGCAGGAGGCAACTGGCTCCTTGTTCAAACTCATCACCGTTTGAGCGGCTTGATAGAAGCAACCCGCCCATCTGGAGCTGAAGGAAGAGAGATGAACAGATTTTCAATATAATTATTCATAAGATGTCAGCTCTCATAACACTGTTTCTTGATTATCCGCCGACCTGAGGGGTCTTGCTCTGCTCCCAGAATAATGTGTGACACGTTGGCATCCTGCTGGTCAGTGGTGACATGACATTCCGGGGGTTGGAGGGGGCCTGTCGGGCAGGGCAGCCTGAGTGTCCTTTGTCTATAGTCCACTGGGAGGTTTTTCAGGGTATTGGGGGGGTGGACAAATGCCTTGAAGGTTAAGGGTCAAAGATCCTCAGTACCAAGTACTGGGAAACAGGAGGCAGGCGACGGGTTCTCTTGGTGGACTCACTAGACATCAGGTAGGAAGAGGGATGATAGGACCTGTAATCCCAGAACTACAGAAGCTAAATTGTTACTTACTAAATTGGTCTCTCTGTTTATTTAAGAAACTTTACTTGTATGGCAGAGTTTATGGCCCAAGAACTGTAAGACAAGTAACCCCGTGTCTCCCCTGAGAGATCCTCACAGAGCCACTGGGCCTCCGTTCTTTCTTTTTTTTTTTCTTTTTCCCAAATCAACCACAGCTACACTTGATTGAAGCCCAGTAGGTTATCCTACCACAAAACTCAATCCGGACAGACACACCATGGAAAAAGAAAACTCGCCCCCCAAAATTCTAGGAGGAGTCCCAGAGGAAGGTAATCATTTCATCTTTTACCCCTAATTATTTGTGATATTGGTGTCCTGTTTGGTTTTACTGTTGGTTGACACCACCTGGCATCACCTGCTAAAATGGTTTCCGTGAAAAGTGTCCCCACGGGCTCAGGTACTTGAACACGTGGTCCCCAGTAGGTGGCGCTCTTTGAGGACATTGTGAGATCCTCCTGAAGGAAGCGAAGCACTGGAAGGCAGCTATGAGAGACGATGGTCTTGCCCCAGTCCCAGCTCTCTCTGCTTTATTCTTGCAGTTAAAGATGTAATTGCCCGGCTCCCTGCTCCTGCTGTCATGCCTCCTTGCCATGAGGGGTTCTCATCCCTCTGAAACTGTGAGCCCAAAGCAAAAGCAACAACAGCAAAAAAAAAAAAAAAAAAAAAAAAAACAAAAAAAAACAAAACAAAAAAACAACAAAAAAAAAAACAAAAACAAAAAAAACCTTTTTGGTCGTGGTGTTTTATCACAGCACCAGAAGAGTAATTGATACACCTAGGATCAGAGAAACTCAACTGAAGGACTGCCCTGTAGCCATGTCTGTGAGCAGTGGCTCTGAGAGGCGGTTGATGTGGAAGGGCCCAGTCCACTGTGGGCGGCACCATCCCTATGTAGGTCTGGACTACATATAAGAATGGTTCGGCATGAGCCAGTGCGTGAGCCAGGAACCTGTGTTCCTCTGTGGTCTCTGCTTCAGTGCCCACCCTGACTTTCCTCAACAGCCTGTGACCTGGAAGTGTAAGCCAAAACCAACCTTTTTGCTCCCCTAAGTTGCTTTTGGTCACAGAGCAAACAAGAAAGCAAAGATAGTGTGACTGTTTCAAAATCAAGAAGACGAAAAAGAAAAGATATTGCAGAAACCAATTTTAAACCCTACCCCGTTGGCATCGTAGCTGTGTGATACTGGGCAGGCCACCTAACTCTTCCGAGCTCACTACGTTATCTGTAAAAAGGGAGTCATACCTTGCAACAACACTGATCCCAAATGGGATATCTCTGTCGAGTCCCTCCCTTCGGGGTTTAGGGAGCCATGTGAAGAGGAGGTGGAAAGATTGTAAGAGCCCGTGGGGATTGGGGGCACCACAGAAACAAGACCTTTAAGGCCATAGGACTGACACACAAGAACCCACAGAACCCGTGACAACACGCGCAGGGCCTGCCCCAGCCTAAGCCGAGTGGGAATCAGCACTGAGAAGGGAAGTGAACACAGGTTCCCATCCCACCCCAGTAGCTATCTCCCATTGATAACCTCTGCGAATGAAGACTCAGATCTCCCCGGTGGAGTGTCACTGGGTACACAAACCACACTTCAGAGCAGGCGCCACGCCCAGCAGCAGATAGATGGCCAACACCAAATGAACTCAATGGTGTTTTTGGAAGGGTTTTTGTCTCATAAAACTTTGGGCTTTTTACTGTTTAACCTTGCAGTTCTTTTGTTTATATACCATGGTTTCCAGCTTTGTGGTTTTATGAGATTTCTGTCAGTCAATGGCTAGACAGGGAGACAGAGGCAGGACTTTTAGGATTCCTGGGTCAGGGGAGAAGGAAAAGAGAGAGATGTGCCATGCCAGGAGAAGGAGAGGAGAGACACCGTGCTTGACAGGTGGGGGACAGACAGCATAGCAGTCACATAGGAGTTGCAGGATCGTGGCCCATCGGGGCTACATGGCCTGGTCTAGGGCAGCAAAGAGATTTTAGTAAGGAGTAACTCAGGAATGTTGGAAGGAGAGTGGATTAGTCATGCAGAGGTTAGGAAGTGGCCCAGCCATTGAGCTGTTTGAGGCATATAAAAATATAAAAGCTGGTGTGTGTGTGTGTGTGTGTGTGATTGGTGAACCAGAACATTGGGGTGGGTAGCAAGGGACACACCGCCACCACTCTGGATCAACTGAGTAGATCAACTGGGTATTACAACAAATGCCTTTTTGTTTTATAATGAGAGAGAATAAAGAGGTGTGGATTTGGATGGACAGTGAGGTGGGAAGGATCTGAGGATCAAACTCCAGGAAACTAGAGAGAGGAAAACTGGGGGGAGAGGAAACTATGACCAGACTATTTTGAATGGGGAAGGGGGGTGGTTGGGGAAGGGAAACATCCTTATAGAAGAAGGGGAGAGGATGGGATGGGGGTTTATCAATGGGAAACCAGGAAAGGAATAACACTTGAAATATAAATAAAAAAATATCCAATAAAAAAGAAAGAAAAAAGAATATATTGTGTGAAAAAATATATTTTTAAGAAAAAGAAAAAAATAGTTCATAACACCTTGCAAGGCAGTAGTAAGAACCAAATGGGGTATGGTATGCAAATAGGGTATGGTATGCAAATGGGGTATGGTATGCAAATGGGGTATGGTATGCAAATGAGGTGTGGTATCCATAGAGATACATTCAAAACACATTATTAAATTATTAAATTACACTTCAAACATGTTTAATTAAGTTTTGTTAAGTACCATTTTTTATGAAGTATACGTGCTTTTAGAGATAGGTGTGTTTGTGTGTGTGTGTGTGTGTGTGTGTGTGTGTGTGTGTGTGCATACACGTGCCCTCAGATGCCAGAAGAGGGCACCAGAGACTCTGAGGCTGGACTTCTAGGCTATTTTGAATCACCCCAGGTAGAAGCTGGAGCTGTGCCCTGTGCAGGCACATTCCTGCAGGTGTGAATTCTGCCACACTCCCTGCCACGACAGATTGTGTGTGACCTCACACCCCAAGCCAAACTGAATGTTTCCACTCTTATGCAGCCCCTCATCAGGCACTGGGTGGTTTGCATCCCAGGGTTTCCTAAAGCCTTTGTCACGCGCTGCCTGAAGACAGAACAAACACGAATCACACAGTCGGAGCTGTTCTTAGGGGTATAGATATATGTGTTCATTACTTTCTCATTGCTGTGGCCAAGTACCTGACCCTGGTTCAGATTTGTGGGTCCAGAGCTGGAGAGATGGCTCAGGGCTTAGGACCACTTGCTGACCTTGCAGGGGACTGGAGTTTGATTCTCAGCCCTCACTACCTCGCCTGTAACTGCAGCTTCAGGAGATCCAATACCCTCTTCTGGTCCCCTGCGGGCACCCACGTGCACGCACGCGCGCGCACGCGCGCACACACACACACACACACACACACACACACACATTTAAAATACATTTTAATTTTTAAAAATTAAAGGGTGAATCTCTGTGATTGTTTCTGTCCTTCTTGGTTAGTTTCTTATGTGTTCCCATCCAATATGAGTAGCACACTGTCTTACCCCATTGGCTGGTTTCATCCAGATGCAGACCCTGAGAAAAAGACAAGTCATTTATCTTGGAAAAAATGCTATGGGTCTGGGGAGTGACCTGGGGAAGGAAGAAACCCCTTCTGGGGTGTGTTAAGAGAGCAGATCTTCACTGTACGAGCCTGCGTCTCTGTTCCCCTGGGAGATAGATCCCTGGGAGATGATGCAGGACACTGCTTACCTGGCCCATCTTGTCATAGGGATTCAACAAGCAGGGAGCACCAGTGCTAAGAAGGGGTCTTGTGTGACCATATCACCCCTGTGAGGACGCCTGTCACTCCTGCTCCCTAAGGCAGCCTGACTGAGGAATGGGTGGTGTCCCGTCACTTTCGGCATACTGTGTTGGGTGGATGCAAGTCACGAGTCACGCACATACCCTCAAGGAAGACAACGCACATAAGAGTGTACAACGGGGACTGGGGAGCTGTCGGGGATCCCCTTGGGGTCTCTTCGCTGCACATCCACAGCGAAATGCGCGCTTGCTGCCCCTGCTTTGTATTGCCTGTTGTTATTATTTTATTTGTGTCACCTCAGTAAACGTAAACCAGAATGAGGACTCATAACAGACGCCATCCTGGGGGTTAAGAAAACAGCTGGACGCAACAGTTCCGCGGGTGACAACAGCCCCAGGTCTTCATTACAATAAGATTTAGCACGCATTTAACGTGAGTGAAATGTGATGGCCGCATCAAGGGCAAGCTGAGCTGATGCTTTTTAATTTGGGCGCATGAGCTGCGTGGACGCCCCTGACTGCTGGCTAGACTTGGGGCTGGGGCGCCATACTCCCCTTCATGTCTGCTACCAAGAGGAAGGCTTTGTGCTCTCTCCTTCCTGATCCTTCCAAGCCGGTGTGTCCTCAGTAGTAAGGACTATCATTAGACATGGGGGTCTTTTCATTTCTGTCAGATGAGGTTTCGTGTAAACTACCAAGACAGAGAGGTGGCACATTCAGGTTCTGGGAGCTCTTAACCAAAATCTGGCTTGCCTAAAGAGTTGAATTAAAGACCTCATAAAGGTCCATGGGCAGCTCCTCCTTGGCGTCACCTGAAGGTGAAAATGCTCTCCGTGCAAGCGGCTGTTGTTTACTGCCTCCGTGCCTGCCTGATTGAAAGGTCTCTATGAAGTTCCCTGCAGTTTTAAATGTGTCGTTTATGAAGTCAGACCGTGAGAATTTTGTGACTGGAAGGAGCCCTGTAAGACAGACACCGCCCAGAAGCATCTGTGGATGATGTCTGATGTCCCCGTGTAGGTGTGCTTGGCAACGCCATTGACGGGAGAGGTCGGCGGACTCTAAAACTGAGAGGAGGCTCAACTCCAAAAGCCACAGGGACTGTTCCCCAGTCTTTGTGTCAGGGGTCAGCTTAGGTATGCCGCAGGTGACAGAGCCACAGAGGATTGGTTTTTGTTAGTACAATTAGCCAAACGTTTTAATAACCAACTGAGCGTCACTCTGGTGCTTACTGTGAACCTAACTGAATTAAGACATACAGGCAGGCAGTGGTGGCTGGACTCTTTAATCGCAGCACTCAGGAGGCAGAGGCAGGTGGATCTCTGAGTTTGGGGCAGCCCGGTCTACAGAGTGAGTTCCAGGACCCTGTCTCAAACAAACACACAAAAAAAGAATTAATTGTCTCAAAGGAGCCCCCCTCGAACTCACAGCCTACACCTGACATAGGCTGGTCCAGGCATTGAAGCTAGTTGGACATAGCACACTGTTACGTCATAGAATTATGAAGATGCTGCTTTTTCTTGTTTTGTGTCACTTTTAACATTTTATTTTATTTATGGGTGTGTGCACATGACTTGAGATGCCCTCTAGGACCAAATGGGGGCCTTAGAGGTTGGGTCCCCCATAAAGGCAGTGTCCACTGCTGGCCAATGAGTCACCTCTCCAGCTCCTTGCTTTGGTTTGATTTGCTTGCTATCCATCAGGTTTGGACTGTTTTCCTGGCCAAGTGACCGACTTGTTATCGGTAGCTGTGAAGTTGCCCGTTGATGTGTTTTCAAAGACAACGGCCTTCCTCAGAAGACTCGTGGGTCTGGATGTTACCTGCGGGGCTGTTTTACCGTTACATTTTCACTGGACACACACTTGGACAGAATTCAGTTATACAGAAATGCCATTAAAAACTGACTTTTTTTTTCCCAGTACATGCGTAGGCAAGAGAAAGGATTATGGCTATTTCTTGACCTCAGCTGGCCCTGAGTTGAATTCTGTCTGTCGCATACCACACAGTATCAACCAACTTAAACTCTCTGGGACTCTGTTTCCCTAATAGTATAGAATTCCCATAGTCACTGCAGGAATTAAATCAAACCATCCACGCAAAATGCTAAACACAAAACAAACGCCATTTTCCATTATTCTTGCTACTGTTTCAAATAAGCTAGAGCCGAGACCCAAACTAGGGACACGATCATCCTTTAAGGTTAGTGAGGAGGTGCTGTGTGTATGATATAAATGTCCTGTAAGCTATGTGTCTGTGTAAATGCTGTTTCCTATTGAAGACAGAAACGGAGGGTCTGGGAGGATGACTCAGTCAGCAATGTATTCATGATACAATCGTAAGGACCCAAGTTCAATCCTCAGCCAGGCTGCTGGGTTCTAGGTTCTCAAGAAGTAAGTGGAGAGCAGTGGACACCGATGCTCAGAATTGGCCTCTGACCTCCGCGTGCACACACATAAACACCACGTACACATACAAGCCGCAAAATGCATTCTCCCTACTTCAGTATATTACATGGTTTAACATATAACAAACAGAGAAGCCGTTACAAGGCACACTGTTCTTCACATGTCCTTCTTCTGGAAATGGTTTGATGTGCCATGCCGTGTACTCTTAAGTGGAGTTCCCATAGACGCCAGAAGAGGGCATCAGATCCCCGGGAGCTGGAGTTAAGGGTAGTTTGAGCCACCTGACGTGGTACTAGGATTTGATCTCAAGTCCTCTGCAAAAAGCAGCCCGCGCTCTAACTGTTGAGCCGTCTTTCCATACCCAACCTTTCTTTCTTATATCTTTAAAACCTGAGTGAGGCTGGGTAGTGGTGGCATACACTTTTAATCCCAGCACTCTGGGGGTCTCTGTCAGTTTGAGGCCAGCCTGGTCTATAAAATGTGGAAATCATTCTACCTACACAGATAAACCCTGTCTCAAAAAAATCATCATCATCATCATGGTCATCATCATAATCATCATAATACTAAGGCCTGTATAGGAAGAATGAGTCAGCATATCCTGAATGGCACCCGCAGTGGCCCACACATGCTTAGCAATTGCTTCTGCATTTACTAATCCTCAAACCTGCTTGACACCTGGAGACAAATGACGACAGAGGGTGTGAAGAGGCCAGCCAATCAGATAGTGCCAACTACATGGAACAAGCAATCACGGACCAATGGGGCACGGGTGGAGGGTATAAAGGCACACCCAGATCCTCTTCTCACTGGCTCCTGGAGTGTCAAACCCAAGCACGCTTTTTTTTTTTTTTTTTTTTTTTGGTAGGAACGATCTTTATTGGGGAGGGTCATCAACCCTTCCTCAAGGCGGCCAGCACGTTACTCAGCTCCTCCCACTTTCTTTTGGCGCAAATGCGCATGCCCACACTCTTCCTGATGAACCTGAGTGCGCGCTTGTCCTTGGGCACTTTGAGCACATCTTGGCCCTACCACATTTAAGGTGCTCAACAGCCTCATGTGTCCCGTAGTCGCTACCTTAAGAGCTAAGGATCTGATACGGGTTCATAAAGATCTTTCTGCTGAGAGTGGTAAATGTGCTTGCGGGGAATTCACAGACACCTCTCAAATTTTAGCATGCATGAGAGTTACCTAGTGCTATGATTGCCGCTGACTATAACTTGACAGGACTAAGGATCTCCTGAGAGAGATGCTTCTGGGCGCCTGAGAGGCTGTCTCCAGAGAGGACTAATTGAGAAGAACACACATCCTCCTAGTGTGTGGCACATTCCAACGGCTGGCTCAGCTATAATGAGGGCCAAGAAAAGCAGTCATATATGCCTACCGGCCTCTGCTTCTTCCTGAGCTTCTGCGTCTACGGCAGTTGTTCCTGCGGTGGCCTGCTGGCGCCAACTCCAGCCTCTTAGGCCTTCTGAGGAGTGGGTACTCTCTGTTGAGGTTTTGTCTTTTACTGTTTATTGTCAAGCTAAGTGTTGGCCTTCAAGATCTGGAGTCTGCAAGTAGACTCTGGGACCCAGCAGCCCCCAAGTTAATTCTGATTGGTGAATAAAAATGCCAGCAGCCAATAGCTGGGAAGAAGAGACATAGGCAGGGTTGAGTTTTTCGTGGGTTTGGAGAGGGGAAACCACGAGGAGGGGAAGCAAGAAGGAGACAACGTGGAAGAGAAAGAACCCGCAAGAGGGAGAAGGATAGCTGAGCATAAAAAACGCGGCTCACCTGCTTTACGGCTTACCTGCTTTACGGCTGGCTCACCTGCTTTACGGCTCACTTGGAGTTAAGAGCAGCCCAGGCGGAACATAGAAATTAGTTAAGTAGTAACTCGGAGTTATTGGAAGGAAAGTGGGTTTTAACAGCATGGTAGGAGGGTAAGCAGTCGCTTAGCTACTGTGCTGCCTAAGGCATATTAAAATGCAAAGGCTGTGTGTGTGACTTTCGTCTGGGAGCACAAACCATTTTAGATGGGAAGGAACCCAAATAGTTTTACTGCAGAGAAATTCCCCAGGCCTTTGGTGCTGAGCTGGGTCTGCTTGGCGTGCTCAGCTGCTCTCAGGCTCCCAGCCTTTCAGCATGCAGACAGCTCCTGCTGGACTACTTAGCAGGAAGTATGTAAGCCAATCTAATCTTACCCCCTCCACACCCCATTTGTAACATACGCTCACCCCGTGGTCCTATTCTGTTCTAGCGCTAAGCAATACACGTGAAGAAAACGGAAGTTCCATGGTTGTGTTCTTCTAGCAAACGCTGAGGGGTGCACATAAAGGACAGGTTAGAAACCGGTAGTTCTCAATCTCTGATCTGTGGGGCCTGAGTGTTCATTTCCAGCTGATGTTCTTGGACCATGAACCACAGCTTCTGTTTTGTGGGTGTCAGGTCTTTCTCTTTGCTTCACTACCAAATATATGGTTCCCAAACAAGAGAGACTAGATGCAGCTGTCTGGGCCAAAGAGACAAAAATGAAGAGTGTTTTCTGTATCACTGACCAGTCCCTGCTTGTGCTGGCCTTGCACACTTTGAGTCGACACGGAGCTCTTGGTCTACTCTGCCACGCCTCTTGTGGGGCAACTAGAAACTAAGCCTGGCCACAAGGGGACTCAGCTTGCTCGTATTTGCAAACCTGGTTTGGCACGCCTTGCATCCTGGGCTCTCTGCTTAGACAGCATAGGCTCGGGTGTTACTTTATGTCATAGTTACCTTTGACTGTCAGCGTGGCAAAACTGAGAAGACAGGATCTCAATGCAGTGGTGTTGACGAATTTAATTGATAACTTGTCCCAAGACCAATCTAGTTAACTAGTGTCCTCCCTCATAGACCATGTTTTGCTATTGGTATCACCGGTATTCGGGCAATGTATTGTTTGTATAAACAGGCATCTTCGGGTCAATTCACGGGTCAGATACTCTTCATGACTTCTTCACCATTGCGCAGTGATGATGAATGATGACGATGGAAACTGAATTAGTCTCAGGTAATGGGTTTAGTGCCTCCCATGTTGTTTCACTCCAACATGGTTCCATTAATTCATCTGCTCTACGGCTCGCCTGCTTTGCTTTACGGCTCGCCTGCTTTACGGCTCGGCTCGGCTGCTCTACGGCTCGGCTGCTCTACGACTTGGCTGTTCTACAGCTCGCCTGCTCTACGGCTCGGCTTGCTTGCTCTACGGCTTACCTGCTTTACGGCTCACCGTGAAGCTTCTAAGTGATTGTCAGAGGCCTCGGAAATTTTCTTACTCTATTTGGCAGAATTCTTATGTAAAAAGTTTCTATTCAAAAACAACAAAACACAAACAATTCTATCCGTGCTTTCTTCTAGACGATAATCCTATCTTATTTGCGATAGGTTCAACTTTTTAAATTTCATATTACAGATAGGTCCTGTGGTCCAGGCCTGGAAACCCAGCTGCTCAGGAGGGTAGGACAGAGGGATCCCAAGTTCAGGTCTTGCTTGGGCTACAGCATCAGTTCAAGGCCAGCCTAAACCATATTTTAAGACCTTGTCTCAAAATAAAAAGTTAATAATAATTATAGTGGTAATAACAGTAGGCCTAGGGATGTCGGTCAGTTTCGGTAAGTTTAGGTCTCCATAACTCAAATGGAATTGATTAGTTAACTATAAATTACATAGCTGAAACTAGGTTGACAGCTGAGTCGCATGCTATTTCTCGGACTTTGCCTTTGGTTTTGTTTTAACCCAAGGTCTCAGTACATTACCTGTAATTGTCTTGGAACTCGCAAGGATCCGCCTGCTTCTGCCTCCCATGGGCTGGGATTACTGCCGGCATGAGCCACCAGGCCGGGTTAATTCTTAGTTCTTAAAAGGAATTCATTAATTTTAGGAAGGAGGAACTGGATCCTCCGCTTCCTAGAATGTGTGAAGTCAGATTTATTCCTTATATTGCTGTTCCTGGTTTTCAGTGGTCCTACTAATTTTCTTTCACTTTACTATTTAGTAACTTCATATTTAAAAAATATATATATTTATTTATTTAGTGTATATGAGCACACTGTAACTGTCTTCAGACACACCAGAAGAGGGCATCAGATCCCTATTACAGATGGTTGTGAGCCACCATGTGGTTGCTGGGATTTGAACTCAGGACCTCTGGAAGAGCATTTTCAGTTTTTCTGATCATAATATATTTATTGCTTTCTAACCTTTCAAATACTTAAATAAAATGCTTGTTTGGTACACAAACTAGATTTGTAATATTTAAAAATTCAAAGTCTCTAATGAGCCATTAAACTTGACCAGCCATTAAAATTTTACAGTAAAACTTTCTTAGCAGCCAGTAAACAATTCCTGTGATCTCACTGGAATATTACTTTGCGATGACAGTAAACAACCATCACTCACAGGGTGACTCACAATACCTGAAAATAGTATTCAACATAAAGTGAAACACAGCATCTTTTCAGTAAACATTACTTACAAGTTAGCTAACTGTCCAGTTCTGGGTGTTTTCTAATGAGCAAATGCTACCATTGCACCGACAGTCTCCACAGTCTCGGTCAAATTTGTTACCTTTCTCATGAGTCAAGGCAAACTAACTGGCTCATACCCTGCTTCAAAGACCCTCTGCTGGATTGCTCCGAGGATGGTTACAAGTATCCAGACAGACTTACCATAAGAAACAAATAGACCTCCCAGGAAAGCACAGAGTAGAGTGTGAACCGCATCAGTTTGGTGGCCTTGCCCTCATGACTGCAGACATCTGAGCAGCAGCCACACGCTGCAGTGTTGGAGGCATACCTGTAGATCTGAAACCACCACATAGCAACAACCGAGACTGTTGATATCATGAAAAAACAAGTTAACCCAGACACATACTTTAGTCCAGCAATCGGGAGGCAGAGCCACTGGATTTCTGTGAGTTTCAGGACAGTCTGGCTATGCAGTAAGACTGTCTCCAAAGAAATAATGATGATGAAGTAAATAAAAACAAAATTTAAGGTAGTATATTTGATCAGTTCTCTCCTTCAGGAGTCCCTCCGTTGGCTTTACTATTTTCTGAGAACCTTATTTCTGTGTCTATTAATATAAAGTTTCCGTCCTCCTTAGGTTTTACAGCAAAGCTCTATATTTTGCTACTTTTCTATATAAGAAAACCTCTTCAGTTCCATCTTAATGCATAATTCGTAGTAGGAGCCTCTTCCCCTGAAAGCTACATACGTGATCACCCTCTATGTGATACTCTGATTTTTCGTGTCTATTCACCTATCCTGAACACACATTTTCACTAATTTATAGACTTAGAAGAAATGTTCTAGGTGCTGTGCTTTGGCTTCTTTTGTCACAAAACGTTTTCTTTCTCTTTTGACAGGAGAGGGCCTTTGAAACTGAGCCTGAGGATATATTCTAATCTGAAGTGGCCTAGGATAGACCATGTAGCCAAGGATGCCTCCTCTTTCCACCTCCCAAGTGCTGGGTTTACACGTGTGACCCACCACCACGATGTGCCTCATACAGTACCTCCAGGCGCGTGATTTTTCAGATGTGCAGCGTAGGGTTGGAAGACCCTGAGGTGAAAAGGGAGACTCAAGAACAGAAGATGGGGCAGTCAGGGCTGAGTAGATGCTGTGGGGGCCCAGCGCAGTGTGGAGTCCTAAAAAAAAAACAAAAACAAAAAAACAAAAAAAACAGGAGCAGGAGGATTCAAGGAAACAGTTGAATAGAGAGGGGTCCTTGAGTATCCACCACCTGTCCTGCATTTAATCTCTGCTCACATGAAGCCAGGAGGGTTGTGTCCCTCCGCAGCCCCAGCAGCTGGGAGACAGGCAGGGACTCTGACAGGACGCTGCCTCAAGATGATGGCCAAAGAGAAGAATTTGCCCAGTAAATGTAAAGTCTCTGAAAAGAAATTGAAAATTAGATTTTACTGTTCTCCTGATTTCTCCTAAATCTGGCTTTTGCTTCACACTGCCCCCCACAGAAACCTACCTCCCACCGACTTTTGTGAAGTGTCATGTATTCTTTTCACTAAACTAGAATTGAGATTCAAAGAAGCCTTTGATTTCAAAATCGAGAAGTTTCAGTTTGGTTTCATATTTAGGTTCAGTGGGTTATAGGAACTCAGAACAAAATGAAAGCTCTAGAGAGCTCGAGCCTCCATGTTTAGGACAGACAGGTGTGTCAGCCCCCTTTCCTCTAAATGAGAGTTACATAATCTGACTTACCTGCACATGGGTGACATCAGCGTGCTGCCCCGACTGTGATAAAACAAAAACCGAAGGGAGAATTCGTCCTCTTATGTGAGGACTTGGGAGAGTCAGTTGGTATTTGCAACTCTAGACTGCACCAAGAACAAGATAAGCAAACCACGCACAGGGAGCCGGTGCCTCAACAGCCAAAATGGTATTGCAGAAGGCAACACGTTCCCATCTGTCCCCACTGGAACAAAAGTTCACCCCAACACAGTGCAGTCTTCCTCAACTCCACGCAGCAGCACTGGAAGGGCCAGTGTCTGTTAAGCCAGTGTGTGTGTTAAGCGAGGTGGACTGTGCCCAGTCAGCGATGCCCACACGGCGTCGCTGGGAAGATGGCTAGGCATCCCTAAGCAATGTCCTTGGGAACCTATAATGGCATGGCTACCATGAATGGAGTGCAACAGGCCGATTATCTGAAGCCCTAAAGCGTCTGTTCAGAGCAACCACAGACAAAGGGAGATGCGTGAGAACACCAACCAAGATGTGGTTTGAAACACCAATCCTTAAGCACCCAGAAAGCCCAGCCCATGGAATTAAACATGTACAGTTAACAAGGAGCTAAAGTCATACATGATCAGGCATCAAAGAGAGACAGAATGTGAGAGGAGAGCTCAGACCTGCAGGCACATACAACATTTTCACTTATTAGCAGCTGACGTTTCATAATGGGACTTTTGAGAAAAGGTCTCATGTATCCCAGGCTAGCCTCACAGTTGCTTTGTAATCAAGGATAACTCCGAAGGTTTTAAATGTTCTAATTTGGGGAAGCTTCACATGCCACTAACCTGAGTAGGAAGGGAGAGCCACTCTAAATTACATACATCGAGGATATAAACTTACAGATGGAATGCAACTTTGGAAGTTCAGAATCAGAGACTCAGGGTCTGCCCTGTCAGATTCTGAAACAGCTCCACACCGTTCTTTGGACGCACCCCAACCACTCCAGTGAAACCCTCGCTCTGAGGCAGCCCTCTTCCCTTTCTGAATGGTTCTGACTGCGAAGTGGGCTGATCGCTAGGTGGGGAAACACTTGCCTTGCAAATGTTTAGACCTGAGGTGGATCCTTTGAGCACAATGTAAAAGTCAGGTGCTGTGGATTCCAGAACTAGAGAGCCAGACCATGGGGCTAGGCTCTCTGGCCAATCAGCCTTGCCTAATCAGAGTCCTAGGTCCTATCAAGAACTTGTCTCAAAAAGGAAGGTGGGTGGCTCTTGCAGAATGACAGCTAAACTTGCCCTCTTGCCTTTGTGCATGCACGCACAGGCACATGTGTGAACACACACACACACACACACACACACAGAGAGAGAGAGAGAGAGAGAGAGAGAGAGAGAGAGAGAGAGAGAGAGAGAGAGAGAGAGAGAGACTATACTTCAGAATCTGACAGGTGGCCAAATAAGACAGGCGACCACAGATCAAAACCAAACTGCCTGCTGGCTGTGCGTGGGGAAGTTACTTCTCTGGGCCTCCATTTTCTCCCTTATAAATGATAAATACAGTTGCATCTGAGCTCCGGCTTTTGAAACATCAGAACAGAGAGTAACTGCTGGGGACCGTGGGACCCCGATCCTGTACATTTCTTATATTAGTCTCTCCTCATCTGGTTGGCATTGTTGCCAGTGCCCTTTTGAAAACTGCACTCTCAGTATGAACTTGTGTTTCCTGTGTTTCACCCTTACATTGCAGAATTCAGGCAGCGACTCAGAACCAACACTGGCTCTGCTTATTCTAATGCCTAAAAGCTTATCTGCATGGAGAACCTTCGATCCCAGATGACAGCGTGGGAATTAGTTTCTTTACCTTTGGTTTTTGTTGTTGTTGTTGTTGTTTGGTTTGGTTTGTTTTTGTTTTGTTTTGTTTTTGTTTTTGTTTTTTGTTTTTTTTCTCATAAAGCTGAGTTCAATTTATATTGAGAACTCCTTCTCTACTGAGTAGCAAAGAATTCATCAGGATGACTTCAGTGTAAGCTTTTCCCCAGAGTTGCTTCAGAAGTCTGGAGCCATATTCCACAAAACTCAGAGTGCCAGGGCGTAGGGGTGGAATAAGGGATAGCATGTTGTTTTCTGTGAGTATTCTGCAGTGTTGTGGCTTGAACATGCTTGGCCCATGGGAAGTGGCACTACTAGGAGGTGTGGCCTTATTGGCAGAGATGTAGCCTTGTAAGAGGAATTGTGTCACTGTGAAGGCAGGACTTTGAAGTCGCATACATATGCTCCAGTCTGGCCAACATGATCCAGACCTTCCTCCTGGCCACCTGCAGAAGACAGTCTCCTCTCGGCTGCCTTCCGATCAAGATGTAGAACCCTCGGCTCCTCCAGCGCCATGTCTGCCTGCACATTACCACGTTTCCCACCGAGATGACAATGGACGGAACCTCTGATCCTCTAAGCCAGTCCCAGTTAAATGCTTTCCTTTATAAGAGTTACCTTGGTCATGATGTCCCTCCACGCAATGGAAGCCTCACTGAGACATACACGTTGCTCGTTCAGATGCCCTGCTCCCATCCAGTCTTCATTCACAGATTACTGACAGGCTAGTGCTGCTTTCTTCCATCCCATCATGTCATTCCCATCAAGGACCATACAGTGCCCTCTTTACTTAAACCTGAAACTGCCTACTGCTTGCTCTGAGACATTGAAACCTGGGCTGTGCTTTGGGGCCCTAAGACCACCTGATACTGGAAAGTGGTGCAAGAACACTAGAGCGTCCTTGTGGGTCATATCGCTGATACACTAGGCTTCCCCAGCAGGCTCCAGGGGGCAGACAGGGGCTCCTGAGGCACCGTAAAGGACAAGTGAATAGTCTTTGCTCTTCTATCTCCAATCTCGTCCAACATGGGCTTTCTTGGCCGATGCCCTCTACCCCTGGGAAGTCACAGGTGTGTATCACCAGTCCCCTCTTAATCCTCAGTGCTTCAGGCCACAGAATGCATTTGTCTGTCCTGAGGATGAGGGGGACAGAAAGTCTTCAAACTATGCCTAGGCCCACCTGAAGACTTGACCACGTTTTTTTTTGTTGTTGTTTGTTTTTTGAGACAGGGTTTCTCTGCGTAGCCCTGGCTGTACTGGACTCACTTTGTTCACCAGGCTGACCTCAAACCCACAGAGATCCTCCTGCCTCTGTCTCCTGAGTACTGGGATTAAAGGCCTGCACCACCACCCCGGCTCTGGACACTGCTTCTTCCTATGACGCCCTTTCTTCCCCGGGGAGATCATTCCCAGCACTTTGAGCTGGTTATCGAAAGAACAAAGGGAGAAGCAGAGGAGTGGCTCAGAGGCCAAACCGCTTGCTTCTGACTCTGTCAACCGCAGTTCAACCCCAGGAGCCACAGGAGTGGACGGATAGAACTCGACCCAGCCAGCTGTCCTCTGCGCTTCATACATGACTCTAGGTGTGTGCACCCCACCCCACGCTAAATAAATGGGATTTAAAGCTAAAGGAGAAAATTGTAACAAGAAATAAAAGGAAAAAATGTCAGAACTATGAGTTAATGGGAGTCAATCCTATGTCAAAAAGTGCCTTTTTCTTTCCTCATTTATTTTTATTTTGGTTTTTTCATTTGGTTTAGTTTGTTTGAGACAGAGTTTCTCTGTGTAGCCTTCGCTGTCCTGGAACTTGCTTTGCAGACCAGGCTGGCCTCAAACTCACAGAGATCCGCCTGCCTCTGCCTCTGGGTTTAAAGCGAGTGCCAGGATTAAAATCGTGCACCACCACACACACCCCAAAAAATGTTTTCTTAATGGCCACTGCTATGTTTGTAGTATTTGAGCTATGAAGTGCTTAAAGATGAAGGAGATTCGAGTCTTATCTCCTACCACTCGACCGCATCCAGTCCTGTCCCTTCCCCCTTCCATTTTGTTTCCTGGACATTCAGAGACTATATTCTTGCAAATTTTCTACCTGCCTTCCTGCTTTGAATATGCTGCCCCTCAGTCCCATGTCCATACACATTCTGAGACGTAAGGCTGATCGTGTCCTTTCACTAACAACTTACACATTCATTCTCCTCAGGAGTCCGGAGAGAAGACTCAGCTAAGAGCACACTCTTACAGAGAGTTGGCATTGGAACCCCGCACCTACATGGTGGCTCACAACCATCTTACCTCCCATCCCAGGGGATCTGACACCCAATTCCAACTTCCCAGAGCACCAGACACACAAAGGGCAGTAAGATGTATATGCAGGCAAAACACCCATACACATCATTTATATATATAATTTCCAGGATAAATGGAAACCCAGTATGATGCTTGAAAATATCTGTTCTCTTACTTCTGAAAACCATTCTGTCAGGTGTCGTTTATGATCTCAGTTTTGTAAATGAGTAAGTAAGTAAAGGCTCAGGAATCTTAAACCATCATGACTAAAAGCAGAAATCTAGGGGGAACTTGGATTCAAATTAGCTTTCTTATCTTTAGGCCCACTGATTTTTAATATTAATGTTCTGGTCTCGTTAGCAAAGTTTCCATCGGGCTGGAGAGATAGCTCAGCCATTAAAGTCTAGGCTCACAACCAAAAATATAAGAGTAAAGTTTTCATCTCAGAAAATGGAATGTTCTGGGATAAGTCTATAGTTCCCCTCCCTAACTCGCCGCTGTCATAGAGAAGGGAGGAGAAAGGAGAGAACACTTACCCGGGTGGCCAAGCCTGTAAGTCATTGGAGCTTTCCCTGCCCACTGGTGACAAAATGCAAGCTCGGAGACAAGGTCTTTCAGCTCCTGCGCACCGTTCCTGAGAAAACATAAAGGGAATCCTGGTCTTGCGCATGCTCTGTCCGCACACCGTAGTGAGGCAGACCCATCCCCAGCAGACTCACTGGAACCGTGTGCTAAGTTATCCAAATGTACCAGGCAACTTCGCGTGCTCGAAAACTTTAAATCCTGACAGTTGATCACGTCTGCAGGCGTCTGTAGCTGAATGGCGGTTCACAGGCCAACCTCAGAAACACCAGAGTTGCTTATAACACTTCGCTCATTTTCTTCCCCAAGTGGCTTCAGTATCTAGTTGGACTTAATGGTTTTCTTCTCACTTTTCTTCGGAAACCCACGGCTCTTTTTAGGCAACCCCCCCCCGTTTTTTTGGCCATGAGCCCTTCATATGAACTTGAAATTTCTTCTAATATCATTCGCTCCATGACAACTACCATGCTGACCTTTGTGTGTCCAGAAAATAAATCCAAGATCCTGAGTATTCAATGAAAGAGAAAAACATTTAAAAAAAAAAAAAAAAGAGCATTTTATCTTTGAGAATATTTCAAGTTAAAAAAAAAAGATTGATGTTTTTACTTCCAAAAGATAAAAATACTTCAGGGGATATTGTTGTTGTTGTTGGTTTGTTTGTTTGTTTGTTTGTTTGTTTGGGAGGCTTTGTTTTGTTTTGTTTTATACCAAACCAGCCTATCTTCACATCCCATGTGGGTCCCCCCGTTACTTGGTTTTCGCCACTAAACAAGCTGTACACGTTTTGTTGTGTTTCAGCTTGTTTCGTTTAGAGTCCAGGTCTCCTGTTTCCCAAACTGACCATGAACTCCCTCGGTAGCCAAGAGTAACCTTGAATTGTTGGCCTGCCTGCCTCTGCTTCCCCAATGCGCTGGATTACAGGTGGGTACCACCATGCCTGGCTGTCCTGAAATAGTGACTTTAGTGTGGGGCTTTAAACAGACCTGTAGCTACTTAAATACTTAAAATGTCGTCTGCAAAAGACTTCAATCCCAGCACCGAAGAGGCAGAGGCAGGAGGAACGCTGCGAACTCAAGGCTAGCCTGCTCTGTACAGTGAATTCCAGGTCAGTCAGGATTACATAGTGAAACCTTGTCTCAAAAGAACACAAGTAAAACAAAATAAAGCCATTGATGGAAAAACCCCACCTAAAAGGAAAGCTATACCATGGTCTTAGATTAGTTAAGATGTCCCAAATGTGAGTTACCACTTCAATGCAACTGCAGTGGAAACTGCCCTGACTTATTAAGAACCATCAACACGGGGTTGGGGATTTAGCTCAGTGGTAGAGCGCTTGCCTAGCAAGCACAAGACCCTGGGTTCGGTCCCCAGCTCCGAAAAAAAAGAAAAAAGAAAAAAAAAAAAAGAACTATCAACACCCTGACTTAAAACTAGAGAACTAAGCCTACTGGGTTGTAGAGCCTATTACAAAGCTTATTACAGTCAATACAGAATAGATTAAAGGTCTAAAGCCCAAACCAAAGAACCACTAGAAGAAAACAGGGGAAAGCTTGTTGATACTGATGTGTGCAATGGCTTCTTGAATATCATATAAAAGTTCCCACCACAAAAGTGTCACTAGACAAACTCTCATTGAACTGAAAAGCTTCTGCATGGCCAAGAACATAATCCCCGAGAGAAGAGACAACATATGGAATGGGGGAAATTTTGCAAACCATACATAAAAGGTTAACATTCAACATGTATAAAGACACAAACAAGTCGACGATAAGAAAATAATTTAATTAGAATGGATCAAATATCTGAATAGTTGTTTCTCAAAAAAGAAGGAGACCTGGAGAGGTGGCTCAGCGGCTAAGAGCACTGACTGCTCATCCAGAGGTTCTGAGTTCAAGTCCCAGCAACCACATGGTGGCTCACAACCATCTGTAATGGGATCTGATGCCCTCTTCTGCTGTGTCTGAAGACAGCTACAGTGTACTTATATATAGTAAATAAATCTTAAAAAAAAAAGGGGGATGTAGAAGAGGAAGAGAGAAGAGGAGAAGGAGGAACGGGAGGGGAGGGGAGAAGAGGAGGAAGGGAAGCCACCGTGCAGATGGCAACAGGAAGATGAGCGAGTGTTCAGCCTCATTAATCATCAGGGAAATGCCAATTAAAACCACAAAGTCCCATCACCCCACACTCGCTAGAATGGCTCTTACTAAAAAGAACAAGACACAAGTCCTAGAGAGGGGGTAGAGAAGACAGAACTCCTGTAAATTAGCATTGCCACGGGTGCCACAACACGGAAGGGTTTCTTTAAAACAGACCCATTAAAACTACTCTCTTCTTTGACAGTGCAGCTGCTGCTGGGTGTGCAATGAAGAAAATGCAGTGTTCTCTGCACCCCTGGGCTGACTGTACACAATTCACAGCAGGCCAGACTGGAGTCAACCTTCGCGGTCACCAGAGAACAAGCAGGAGGAGACTGGGGTGTGGTATGCTTCCACAGCAGAATACCTTCAGCCCCCAAAATAATGAGACTCCATTTGTACCGGTATGTTGCGTGACAGAAGCCAGGCAGGGAAAGCCAAACACCCGTGATCTTACTTTCGAATGGGATTACCAATAGCTACTGACCTCATCGAGCAGTGGATCTCAACCTTCCTAATGCCGAGACCCTTTAATGCAGATCCTCATGTTGTGGTGATTCTCCCCAATTACTTTCATTGCTATTCCATAACTGTAATTTTGCTGCTATTATGAGTTGAAATGTAAATATCTGATATGTAAGATATCTGATACGTGACCCCTGTGAGTCATTCAACCCCCAAAGGGTTGCAACCCACAGGTTGAGAACCGCCGTCTTAGAGGCAGATGGTCACCAAAGTCTGTGGCAGGGTCTAGGAAGCCATCAGTCAAGTGCTATAAATCTTTAGTTATAGATAATAAATTTAAAATCTCTGTTGTATAACAGCCAGCACACTCAGCTACCATCACTGTAACCTTGAGGACTGCTAAGGACGTCAGGAGGGAGAGAGAGCTCAGCGGCTAAGAACAATGACGCTCTGGCAGAGGAACCAAGGTCAGTTCTCTGCTCCCAAACCAGACCTCTGCTCTCAAGCACATACAGACACACAGACACACAGACATATATGAGTAAAAGTTTAAAAAAGAAAAAAAAGAGTCAGGTTTGGTGGCACATGCCTTTAATCCCAGGACTCCAGAGGTGCATCTCTATGAGTTCAAGGCCAGCCTGGACTGCCCTGTGGAGTTGAGATCCACCGCTTTATAAGGTGGGTAACTATTGGCGATCCCATTCGTAAGAAAGGAAGGAAACAACAAAGGAAATGGAGTCAAGTACGTTTACAACAAGGAATGGTGAGCATGTGTGATAATTCCTAGGTTAAGTCCATCTAGCCGTTCTAAATTGTATTCATATCTTCCGAAACATTTCGTATATAAAACATATAACTTTGTCAATAAAAAATGTGTAAATTTAAAAGACCTATAATAAGGGGCTGGAGAGAATGCTTGGTGCTTTAGAGAACTTGCTTCTCTTCTAGAGGAACTGAGTTTGGTTCCCAGCACCTACACCAGGCAACTTTCAACCTGCAATTCCAACCTCAGCATGACACTGTTCTCTGGCCTCCAAAGGCACCCTTGAATGCATTGCACAACGTGTACACACACACACACACACACACACACACACACACACACACACACTAAACGTAAAAAAAAAATGAATAAATTCATCTGAAACTGGAGGGAGTCAGTTAACTGAGGATGGGGATTTGGGCCCATCCACTCCTCTTGAATGCCCAGGGACTTGTGTGGTAGGCAGTCAGAACACCTCTTCCATGGCCGGATACCATTAAAACCTTGAACGTTTTCTCTACCACGTTGAAAGAATGTTGGATCTGGAGAACTGAGCTTGGACTCCATGTGTGGGCAGGGGATGAAGAAGAGGCTCAGATCTACAAGAGGTCAGAGCCAACAGCTGGAGAGATGGCTCAGTGGTTAAGAGCACTGCCTGGTTTTGCAGAAGACCTAAGTTTAGTTAACATCATCCACACGCTGGCTCCCAACTACCCTCAACTCCAGCTCCAGGGAAATCCAATGCCTCCTAGCTTCTGCGGGCACCAAGCACCTGTGTGGAACATAAACACGCACACAGGTGAGACATTCGTGTATATACAATAAAATGAGATTAAACCATAAAGGATATAAGTCTAGTTAGTACAAAGCTAGCTTAGCATGCACGGAGTGCAGGCCTGTAAGGTCGGAATTCAGGGGTGCAGGCCTGTAAGGTTGGAATTCAGGGGTACAGGCCTGTAAGCCAAATCAAGAGGGTCACAAGTCCAAGATGATACTCAGCCTCAGACCAGGCTGAGCTACATGAGACATTTCCAAAATAAAATAAAATAATGTAGAGATTCCGATCTGAAATATAACATGGGCTTGAATGAGTTCTTTATATAAGTCCTAAGATATTTATTATGTCCCCACTCTACCTCCAACACGTGGCTCAAAAACTGGGTAATACTAAAGAAGAACTCCCTGTCAGGAAACACAAGCCCTGTGCACTCTGGTTTTCCTGCTGCTTCAACAAATTGTTGGATTAACTTCAAAGCATTACAGCAAGATAAAAATAAAAATAAAACTTTATGTTTTGGTGGCCCTCTTTAATTAATATCCAAATTATTAGACTAAGCTATAGGCCACTGTCATTCTCGTAGGTAGAAATGGCTGAGTAATTCACGATTTCTAACAGTCACAGCTTATTCAGTCGCCTTCTGGTAAATTC
>NC_046161.1:109608278-109615778 GCF_011064425.1 Rattus rattus
AGAAGCTTGCCGGACTCTCCTGGGCTGCAGAGCAGTGACTAGGGAGATGAGGGGCTGTACTCAGCTCTGAGGAGCTCACTGTGTCCTCTGTTCCAACCCTGCCCGTAAGCATCATCACAGCCTCCATACTCAGGAGCTCTGCAACCTGAGTCTGCTCAAGGACAGCCTAGGACCCCGAGACAGGGCTCAACTCTTGCCCCCTGACATTGTCATTTTTCATCGTTTAAACCTGAATCAAAGGTGGACGGGAAAGTAATCCGGCCGTTCGGTGCAACCTGGAGTGTGATGCATGCTGCGGCCTGCAACCCTTGCAAGGGCTGACTTTTCATCTGCTCATTTTTAAGTGGTTTAATTTTGCCTCTGATTGCCAGGTGCTAAAATATGAACCTTCACACTTGTGAGTCACCCAATTTAACCACGCTGTGGCTCTACCCCCAGAGAGTTTCCTAGGTGTGAACCCAACTGTGCCCCAGACCCACAAAAACATTTTAGTCAAGATTTCCAGGGTAAATTCTAGCCCACCCTTGTCAAAACCACACAGGCTCCCACCTCACCTCCCTGCAGCGGACGCTGGGTTTGTCACCGAGCCTCTGATCCTGTGGCTCTAATCTAAGTTGACTGTGGGAACTCAGGCAAGTGACTTCACCTCCCTGAGCCTCAGTTTCCTTTTTAGTGAAGTGTGTGCTTAAAATAACTCTAAATGGCCTCTCCAAGGCCTGGCAACGACTAGGTACTCTCCTCCCCTCAAAAGGATTGCAATATGCCGGGAGGTGGTGGTGCAGGCCTTTAACCCAGCACTTGGATGGTAAAGATGGATCTCTGTGAGCTCTAGGACAGCCTGGTCTACAGAGTGAGTTCCAGGATAGCCCAGGCCACACAGAGAGAGACACTGCCTCGGAAAAACAAAAACATAAAGTTCGAAGTAGTGATTAGAAAATTGAAATAGGGACCTCAGGAGTAATGGAAACATATGAAACAGATAAATAGATGAGCTCTGGCTTCAGTCCTAGGATGTAGGGAGACCACATCTCATTTGTCTTATATACCGTGAATGTGTGTGTTTATCATCAGTGTGCTATGGTTACGTGTGTGTGTGTGTGTGTGTATGTGTGTGTATCTGTGTGTATCTGTGTATCTGTGTATATGTGTGTATATGTGTATGCATCTGTATATGTGTGTATGTGTGTATGTGTGTATGTGTGTATGTGTATGCATGTGTATGTGTGTATGTGTGTATGTGTGTATGTGTATGTATGTGTATGTGTGTGTATGTGTGTGTATGTGTGTATGTGTATGTGTGTATATGTGTGTATGTGTATGCATGTGTATGTGTGTGTGTGTATGTGTGTATGTGTGTGTATGTGTGTATGTGTGTATGTGTATATGTGTGTATGTGTGTGTATGCATGTGTAGGCCAGAGAACTGTTTCTTGTATCTTTCCTTAGGAATACTGCTGACCTGTTTGGAGGCAGGACTTCCTGCTTGGCCTAGAACTTAACAATTCAGCTGGACTACCTGGCCAGGGAGCCCCAGACACCTGCCTGTCTCCTCCTCCCCGGTGCAGGTGTGGCAGAGGTGTGATGAGTAGGGGATGGGGGTGGGAAGGGTTGCAAGCACATGCTGGCACACGTGGCTTTTTTGCACAGGGTCTGGGAATAAGTTAGGTCCTTGTGTTTGCGTGGCAAGAGCTTGCTGACTGCACTGTGTCCAGCCTCAGCCTTCTGACTGCACCGTGTCTCCAGACTCTATGCTTTGTCTTACGAAAGCATCCTCAATTTCAAAGATGTGAAGTGTGAAGAGAATATGGATGTTAGAAAACAATAATATGGAGTCGGTAAGCTGTGGGAAGAGTATCCTGCAGAGAGACTCAAGGAAAACGGGGAAGTAGACGCACAGAGGCCTATTCTTACTTTCCCCTTTTTCTTTATTTTTTTAAAATTTCATTCCTTTATTTATTTGAGGGTAGGGATAGCCACACATGTGAAGGTTGGAGGACAATTTTTAGGAGTCCATTATGTCCTCCCACTGCATGAAACACAGGGGGCAAATTTTTTTTCATGCTTAGCAGCCTTTAGCCTCTGAATGCTCCTCCTCCTCCTCCTCCTCCTTCCCCTTCTCCTCCTTCTTCTCCTCCTTCTCCTTCTCTCCCTCCTTCTCCTCCTTCTCCCCCTCCTCCTTCTTCTCCTCCCACTTTTTCTTCTCCTCCTCTTCTCTTTTTTGCTTAGTGGAATCCACATCATTGTTTTTTACAACCCTTTAGCTATCTCATCACACCAGCTCCAGCCCTGAGCATCCCAGGAAGAGCCAGCCTGTCAGACTAAGAAAGACAGTTTCCCAGGTGCCATTGGGATATCACTGTGGGCTCACACACTGAGGGGAAGGAACTCATAGCTAAGTCTCCTGCCAGACTTGGCTCCCTCCTCACCGGCGAACAGAAGCAGAAGGTTCACAAATCCTTCTCAGCCCATCTTCTTGATTCACCATGACTAGCAGTCACACGGGCAGGGACTCCAACATCTCCTGAGACAGCCATATTCTCTGTACACACCAAGCCACACCGGCTCTGGTCTTAGGCCTTCCACATGCCCAGGCTGCAGCGTCTCATCACCCCGTGTCATAAATAGTCACTTAAAGAAACCTTCCTCTGTCTCAACCAGGAGATACCAATTGTCTCTGGAGTTTCAAAAACACATAACCGAGGAGAAAGGACTTTTTTTTAAAAGATGGATGACTAGACCAAAAGAGCTGAATGGCAAATGACCAGGGTCTAATGTAGTGACGGACACACTGCAGGGCCAGGTAAGGGTTTACCAAATATGTGCAGAAGAGCAGGCAAGCTGGGGAAGCAGAACAGCACAAGCGTCCCATTGAGAATTTTTCACAATTGAAATCGGGAGAAACTTGGCTACTCTTCCTTTCACAGAGACACCGGTGTGAGTCTTCTCCAAAGAATGAAGTATTGAATATGGATTCCCAGGTATAAGTATTATGGTTGGGGTGGAGGGCAGATGGATGGATGAAGGATAGATGATGGCTGGATGAATAGATGGATGATGGATAGATGATGGATAGATGATGGATGGATGGATGATAGATGGATGGATGGATGAGTGGATGATGGATGAATGGATGGATGATGTATGGATGGATGGTGGATGGATGAATAGATGATGAAAGAATGATGGATGGATGATGGATGGTGATAGATGGATGGATGGATGAGTGGATGATGGATGGATGAATGATAGATGGATGGATGATAGATGGACGGATGATAGATGGATGATGGATGGATGGATGGATAGATGGATGGATGGATGAGTGGATGATGGATGGATGATGGATGGATGGATGGTGGATGAGTGAATAGATGATGAAAGAATGATGGATGGATGATGGATGGATGGATGAATGGTTGGGTAGATAGGATGGATGGATGATGGATGGATGATGGATGGGTGGATGGATGGATGATGGGATGATGGATGGATGATGGATGGATGAATAATGGATGGATGGATGGATGGATGGATGGACAGATGGATAGGATGGATGGGATGGGTGGATGGATGGATGAGGGTAGGGATGATGGATGGATAGATGGATGGATAGATGGATGATGTATGGCTGGATGGATAGATGATGGATGGATGGATGGGTAGGTAGATACTTGGAAGATGCATGTCTGCTTGGTGTTGCAGCACTATGCACTGTGGTGCTCCTTTCACACGTCTAGGATGTGAATCCCACTGTACAGGTCTCTGTACTATCTGACCTGTCCAACTGAGTGTGGAGCCATGGCATAGAAGACTGTCATACAATCTTGTGATGGTCAAGTAGCCAAAAACAAGTCGATCAATGGACTTGGGAACCAGACAAAGTGTAGTGCCGGGTTGCTCATGGAGGGGAAAATCGCCTTTCACCAAGAGTACCACGGAGAGAAACCTGCAAATAGACAGCAGACATCTCTGTAAGGAGTGGTGACATAGAGCCAAGAACAACAGAGGTGTGGAGGGAGGCATATGTACGTCACAGTCCTACTGAAGCTGTGTTCCAGCCTCCGGGCCACTTACTTGTAAGTCAGATAGAGAGGTATGGATCCTAGCCAATATCAGCTAGGCTATAATAGCCAGGCATTTAATCAAATGCTAATCTGTATGTGCCAATGTGAATATCTTTCTTATACATGGTTAACATTCATAATCTGTTGACTTCATCCTGGGGATTGGTCTTTAATTGAGCCAGTAGGCTTCATCTAATCCACTGAAGGCCATAAGAAAAAACCTGGAAAAGAGGAAGTTGTATCTCAATGCTGTGAAGTCCAGTCTCGAGTTTCAAGCCTGCTGACCTGCACTAGGGACTCCAAGTTTGTCACACAGTGGAGTGTGTTGGTGTAGCGGCCAGCATAGCTCCTTTCCAAACTTGCCACACACATCTCAACACATGAGCCAACTTCCTAAAATAAATAAATAAAAGCAAGAGCCCTGTGCACGCATATGTGTCATAAACACACACACACACACACACACACACGTGTGCACAAACACATGCACACACACACCTCCTAGTGGGGGTTTCTCTGGAGAAATTTGATTGCTATGGGGAAATACATATTATTAAAGAGCAGTGTCCCATAACCTTCCATTTGACTGCTATAGGAAAATACTTAGAATTAAAAATTATTTCATAATCTTCCTTTGTTAGTCACCACATCTCTAAGTGCTTACTACATGTCAGAAAGAAGGGGCAGCTCAGTATATGTGCAAAAAGGAGCCGGAAAAGCTTTGAGGAGCTGCAGTTCAGGCGGCTCCGATCATGAAGTTCTAGCAAGAGACTGAGCTCTGTGGAGCTGGCCCCCTAGTGTAAGAGCTGCATCAGTTTAAGCTGGGACTCAGCTTTACTGAGTTATCAGAAATCTTACTCGCATGTGGGAATCTTCTCCCTGATTCACTACCAATCATAATGGTCCCTGGTGTCACCTCCAACCCTTCCCACCCCATCGCTCATTGCACCAAACACACGTGTGAAGACAAAATTTCTTCCATGCTTGCTGAATCTGGAGTCTGCCCGAGTTTAGCGCAGCGGATTGCCAAAGACGTTGATTTCTGATTTGAACGGTGGCTGAAGCAGCAGAGAGATTACAAGTTCCTTTGAAGCTTGTGAGGGAAGAGCTGCTTAAACCCTCAGAGTCCTGGAAAGGTTAGCTACCTCAGGAGGATGCCCGCAAGGGCAGAGGATGTGCACCATAGCAATGCATGCCCATGCCTCCCGCAAAATACGTAAACAAATATTTTAATAATCAGTGCACATCAGGAATCACTTCTTTCCGTGACCTTCGCATGTTCCACTATGTTGGGTAGTGAAATTCATGTAATGTGAGATTTATCATTTTAGTCTCTTTAGTTTTTAACATTTTTGGAGGCTTTCATACATGACTACTGTATTTATATCACTTCAAACCCTCCCTTATCCCACTCCAGCTCCTTCCAGGTGAACCTAAGTCCCTGTTGTCATTGACTTCTTTCATTAATACACATACACTCTCAAATGCATGTATATGTATGTATATGTGTGTGTGAATTATGTACGTATGTATGTATGTGTGTATGTGTGTATGTGTATATGTATGTATATGTATATATGTGTATGTGTGTATGTATGTATTATGTATGCATGTGTGTATGTATGTGTGTATACATATGTATGCATGTATATGTGTGTATGTATGTGTTTGTGTATGTGTGTATGTTTGTATGTATGTGTGAATGTATATGTGTATGTGTGCATGTATGTGTGTATGTATGTGTGTATGTGTGTATGCATGTATGTATGTATGTATGTATGTATGTATGTGTTTATACACCTGCCAAGTCCATTCAATGCTGCTCGTCTGTATGTATGTTTAGGACTGGCCATTTGGAGTTCAGATAACCTATCAGTGACTTAGTTCCCAGAGAAGACTAGTTTCCCCTCTCTCGGCTACCATTAGTCGCCTGTAGCTCTTCACTTAGGAGTGGGGTACCATGAGATATACCCCAGCCATGCTGGAATGTCATCTGGTGGTGTGATAATACAGTCTTGTTTAGGCAACCATGTCTTTTTATAGACTCAGTTTTTCTGTCACAAATAGAAGACACTGTCTTATAGCAGGCATTATCTTACAGCAGGCATCCTGGTGCTCTGGCTTCTAAAGTAGTCCCATCCTCTCTCCTTTCCTAAGTCTTAGGTGTAAGGGTTGTGTTACAGACATCCTAGAAATGGGTACCCCATAGTCTGTTGCTCTCTGCATTTTAGATAGTTGTGAATCTGTGATGGTTTACATCTCCTGCAAAAGGAAGCTTCTTTAACCAGGGGAGAGAGCTGTGCTTATCTGTGGGTATTAAGAATCAGTATTTAGAAACAGTCAGCACTTACATTAATTCATCATAGTAGCTGTTGGCAGGCTCTCTTCTAGGTTCCGTGATGTTATAGCCATGGGTAGTTGGCTAGTGTACTGGCTGGTTTTGTGTGTCAACTTGACACAATCTGGAGTTATCACAGAGGAAATGCCTCCATGAGATCCAACCTTTTTTCAATTAACAATCAAGGACGGGAGGGTGGGAGGGCCCATCATGGATGGTGCCATCCCTGGGCTGGAAGTCCTGGGTTCTATAAGAAACCAAGCTGAGCAAGCCAGGGCAAGCAAGCCAGCAAGTAACATCCCTCCGTGGCCTCTGCATCAGCTCCTGCTTCCTGACCTGTTTGAGTTCCAGTCCTGACTTCCTTTGGTGATGAACAGCAATGTGGAAGTGTGAGCTAAATAAACCCTTTCCTCCTCAACTTGCTTCTTTGTCACTATGTTTAGTACAGAAATAGAAACCCTGACTAAGACAGCTAGGTTTACTAGCTGAATTCATATACCTAGCATGAATTCCCTCCAGTTAAAGTAGTTGTTCCTTTCAGGGCATGGTGGTGCACACTTTTAATCCCAGCACTTGGGAGGCAGAGACAAAGGGATCCCTGCCCAGTTCTAGGACAGCCAGGGCTACTGTCTTGAAAAACTAAAATAAAATAGAGCCCACTCCAGTGGTGTTACTACTTCACTACACTATGTGTACAATCACATCTATTCTACAGCTTTATCCTCGCCCCTACAGGGTGGCCCATATTGGCTAAGCAGTTATTACTCAATATCCAGCCCCCGTGTCCCTGTAAGTCACAATTTTGATTTCTACCAGCTACGGACATTTCGAAGGACTGGATATGCACTGTGCACCTGGCTTCCGCGTCTGGCTTCTGTAATGTTCTCGGTGTTCATTTTAGCCCAGTTTGGATCACTGTGTCATTTTGTTTTATAGGTGATCAAAACCCTGTGTTTTGGGATGTTACACGTGTTGTTTTCAATTCACCCTCTGCATTCAACTCTTGAATTGTGTTCCTCTTTGACCTGTCGAGAATAAAGCCGCTGTGAATACCTAGGTGTGTGGTCAGTAGGAGGACTCGTGGGTAAAAGCCCTTGCA
>NC_046161.1:109620778-109623278 GCF_011064425.1 Rattus rattus
GCTCTGGACCAGCCTGGACCTGCATCGGATGCCTCTCAGTTTCCCAACAGTGGCTGCTTTTAGTCCTTGGACCACATTCAGTCAACGAGGGTATGTAAAAATTCCTAAGTGGTTTTTTTTTCAAAATCTCTTTAAGTTCCTGCTGTTGTGACCCCAAAAGTTTTGGGGAGATGGCCCCAGACCTTACTGTCTCTGCAGACTTGCATAGATTATGACTAGCAGGAGGAATCATCTGTGAGCCTTGTCACCGAGCCTTGTCAGTGTTTACTGATCCTGTAGAAGACTGGACTCTGGCTCCGAGTCAAGGTTCTCAGCCTGAAAGCCTGGCCTCAGGTTCTGAACTCTAAAGCATTAGGTCATGAGGAAGGGCACATCTGGGTCACACCTCAGAACTCCTTGATAGTCTTCAGGCATGCTATACTGTGTGTGTGTGTGTGTGTGTGTGTGTGTGTGTGTGTGTGTGAGAGAGAGAGAGAGAGAGAGAGAGAGAGAGACAGAGAGAGAGAGACAGACAGAGACAGACAGAGACAGAGACAGAGAGACAGAGAGAGAGACAAAGAGAGACAGAGACAGAGAGACAGAGAGATAGAGACAGAGAGCATGCGTAGAAGTTGAAAGACAACTTTCAGGGATTGGTTCTCTCCTTCAACCTTATGGGTTCTGGAAGTCTAACCCAGGTCCTCAGGATTGACAGCAAGTGCCTTTACCCACTAAGCCATCCTGATAGGCCCTTGCGACTAGCAAACCAACTGGTTTGGACTTCCTGGAGACTTTTGAACATTTAATTAAAATATAATTGTCTTTTTCACCTTTTCCTTTCCTCCCTCCAACCCTTCCTGGGTCCTCTCCTCCTCTTACTCTTCAAATTGATGGCCTGTTTTTACTACTGTTGTTGTTGTTGCTGCTGCTGCTGCTGCTATTGCTGCTGCTATTGCTGCTACTGCTGCTGCTGCTGCTGCTATTGCTGCTGCTGCTGCTGCTGTTGCTGCTGCTGTTTTACTGTTGCAGGCATAGAGATGTACATACATCTGCCGAGAGTGCATTTGCCGATGCTTGTATGTACATGATGGCGGGGCTGACTGAGTGGTACCCGGTAAACAATTAGGAAGCTCATCCATGGGAAACACAAACTCTGCCTCTTTCCCAGCTGTCTTTGGCTGCCAGTTCTTCTTTGTCTAAGGTGGAGTCAGGGGAATTCTTGATACCATCTTCCAAATATGCTATGCATCATGATATATTTCAGTCCAGCATGAACTCCAAGGACCTTCATTTTGACCAGAATGGCCCATCTCCCAGGGGGTTCTAATGCACAGCCAAATAGAGGCTCCTTTAAAGAATAGGGTTAGAGGCTGGCAACTCGGATTCAAATGCCAATTCTTCTTTTAGGTTCATTCTTTTTTTTGTTAACAATTAATCAATACCTGGACACAACCGTGTGCAGGTTCTAGTTTCTAGAGACTTAGTAGCAAGCAAAGTGGACGGGGAGCCCTGCATTCAAGTGTAGCTGGTGATAGAGGCAGTAAGGGGAAATTAAGTAACAATATACACAGGAGAGTCACAATGTAGCCCAGTCGGAGAAACTTCCATTGGGAAGAAGACATTGGAATGAAGATTTGAAAGAAGCAGGTGGGATCTTCAGAGAAGGGAATGCCTCTCTGGGGGGACTGGCCGCATGAAGGCTCTGAGTTGAGAGTGTGCTTGGAGTAGAGTTACTCTGAGTAGAGTTATCTCTCAGATAAAATGCCCGGACAGTAACACCTTAAGAGGTCAGCTTCACTTTCAGAGCATCCCAGTTCACCAGGGCAAGGAAAGTGAAGTGAAGAAGTTTGATCTGCAGAGGTAATGGTCATACCACAGAGGCAGAGCAGACCCCGTTCCTAGGGCTCTCCTTCCACCATCCTGCTTCTTAAAGGCTCCTCGGTCTTTAAAACAGTGCTGCTTACGGGGACCAAGCACTCAGAACATGAGACTAGGAGGGCTCAGAATATGAGACTAAGTGTTTCCAAATCGGAATACCTGGTGCATTCAGTGATATGACCAGCACAATGAAGAAGGAACTGAGCAAGCCAGGGGAAGAATTCACACAGACCGGCCTAAGACACCAAAGGATTCTGGGGAAGGACTGGGAACTGTTGGGGGTGCGGGGGTGGGGAGAGAGGTGTGGGTAGACTCCTCGGACCTGTTTTGTGTTTTCAGGGATTTGCCAGTTGTTACATTTATAACGGACTGTCAGGTGAAAGCAGAAACATGGAGATGAGATCAGAGACCTCTACAGCTATCCAAGTAACCGAACACAGGTCTGTGCTCCAGCGGTGGGGTACGTACAGGCAGCGATATATGTATATATGTATATATGTGTGTGTGTGTGTGTGTGTGTGTGTGTGTGTGAGAGAGAGAGAGAGAGAGAGAGAGAGAGAGAGAGAGAGAGAGAGAGAGAGGGTTTGTGAGCCACCATGTGGTTGCTTGAATTGAACTCAGGAACTCTAAAAGAGCAGCCAGT